>NC_069499.1:192180909-192283409 GCF_027579735.1 Bombina bombina
TCCGGTCTGCACTCTGCAGACATAACTATCTCACTGTAACAGTTTCCTCTTAGTAAAGGAAGACAAACCGGACAGATTATTGAAAGGCGGAGTGAAAAACCAAATGACGTAGATGCCCAAAATGGTGCCGAAATGAAGCGCATTATACATTGCGCTTCATTCCGCCGATAGAGATTTAAAAACCTCAGCTTAGTAATGGGGCAGCAAGAAAATAATAAAATTATCTACCTTTATTATTCCCTGACTTCTCCTCCATAATAAAGGCACCGCTAAGGTAGACAGAGCTCACCCTCCTAACAGTCTCCGTGCGGGACACTGAGGGGCTGTCTCCTCTAACAAAATGCAGTCTTTAACATAGCAACTGCACTGCATCTGTCTATAAAAAAGTGTGATCATAAATAAACATTCTTTTTTGAGCCAACATAAAAGGTTAACTGCTTCATTGCTGTGAAGGAATTCAACCTTAAGTCTCCAAATCACATTATAGTGCCTGCCTCTGCCATAAAACATCCTTACTAAGGATGCAGAGTCCCATATAAAATACAGAGGGTTCTTAACCCCTTCAGTGCCAGCCTCCTCCCAGAAGACACCAGTATATCCAGCTGTCCGGCAGGAGGACAGATCACCCGGCATGAGAGGATGCCACTCCTCACAGAGACCTGTGAAAGAGAGAAAAACAGAATAAGCCTACTCTGGCTTTCTATATCAGGGCAGCAACATGTTAGGAAAACGCAGTGAGGCCCAGACCACAAGTTCCTAACTGCTTGAAAGCCACCACTGCCCTACTGAAGAGACTAACGTAGGGTACGGCTAGACCCATTCTTGAGAGAAAAGATCAGAGTAAACCTACTCTGGCTTTTAAAATAATAAAATCTTGATTGAAGAAAAATAAATCCAATCTTCATCATACACCAAAAACTTCATCTCCTCCTTGCACTGAAGGCAAAGAGAATGACTGGGGGTTGTGGGAAGGGAAGTGATACTTAACAGCTTTGCTGTGGTGCTCTTTGCCTCCTCCTTCTTGCCAGGAGTTATATTCCCCAACAGTAATTGATGATTCTGTGGACTCATCGTGTATTAAGAAAGAAATATATTACAAGTCTACGCACATCCGAATATCATTTTTTACTGCTGGTACATTGATGACATACTGCTAATATGGAAAGGCGATGGGTTGGCTCTAAACGAGTGGGTGACTACCTTCAATCTCTCAGACTGCCCTACCAAATAGAAAATTTCCGTCAGTAAGACCACCATTTATTTCCCGGACTTACGGATCTTTAAAGAGCATGGCCGATTGGGTACTACCCTATTCCATAAAGAGACCGACAGGAATTTGATAATACATGCGAACAGTAGCCACCCGAGATCTTTGGTAAGAACCATACCCAAAATCCAGATGCTGAGGGTAGTGAGAAATAATTCATCTGACCAACATGGAATGGAAGAAAAGTTTGCAGCAAGGGGCTACAAGAACGCAGATATCCAAGCAGCTAAGAGTGAGGCCATACAAGTGACACAGAAGGACCTTTTGTTGACAAGTAAAGTGAAAGATAACACCAAAAGGACGAATTTCACCACAACTGAGAAGGATGGGTGAAACATTGACTAAGTAGGTCATACAAAGCGATCCCTCACTACCAGATCAAGATTATGGACCACCAAGAGTGGGTTTCAAACGAGGCAAGAACCTACGGGATACGCTGGTACTGACAGACCATAAGCATTGTTATAGAAACCAGACCTGGTTGAAGTCTAGTAAGAAGGGATCCTACAGGTGTCCCAGCTGTGTCACTTGTCATTCTATGGTCCAAGGCAATAGCTTCAGAGACCCTCACACTAACACAAGATATCCTATCAAGCATTATTTAACATGCACTACTCCATATGTTATATATATGTTGAGTTGCATTTGCGGACTGTTTTACGTGGGTAAGACCTCAGATGACATAAAGAAGAGAATAGCGAATCATTGGAGTGCTATCCGGGCAGCAATAGAAAAAGGAGACAGCGATCAACCAGTGGCGAGACATTTTGCTCACAAAGGACATACAGTCAAGGATCTTAGATTTCAGTTGATAGACCATGTTCTGCCACTGCCAACGGGTGGCGATAGGAACAAACGACTTTTACAGATTGAGGCATGTTGGATCCACAGATTGGATACTGTCCATCTAAAAGGGCTAAATGCAAGTATCAACTTGCATTGTTTTTTTAACATATTATGACTCATTAGTATCAGTATGGTTTGATATTTTGTGATGGTTGCTTATTGTTTTGTCCGGCACATTCTTGATATCTACCCACTGTCAAACGTGTTGATATCCATTGAGTTGTACTTTATTCATAATCACATATCTACCAGCACTATGAATTACTTTGCTCTACTGATATGGTCCGGAATAGTCAATCATCCATCTTTACTCTGGTATTACTGTCTTTGCGGTTGGCCATTTGTACCCCTTGTAGTCACCCAGTTACTGATATAGCTGTCACTGTATTGAGTATGTCTGTATTACCCTGTATAGTATGCGTATATACCAGGGAAGAAACTGCCTAACACTTTGAAACTTCTTGTAAATAGATCAGTATGTAAAGTGATGATTGTGAAACTTTTTTTTTTTTTTTTTTTTAACAACAATATTGTTTTGAACATATCGTGAGTATGATTAGTTCACACAGTCTATTACACAGCTGTAGCTTATGATCTACTTGATCTAACTTCCTTAACATTGAAAGCACCAACAGTACTTGCATACCTTGATAGACCTTCTCCTATTAGGGTATCTGCAGATGCCTTTATGGTTATCTTGTTATTCGTGAAACATATATTCCTGAACCCGATTATGTTTATTGTCCTGAAGTCTGATACTGACATCTATTACCCAGATAGGCACAACATATGTTTATCCTCACTATATATGCTTATATGCAGCAGTGCCTAAATATTATCTGATTAACACACACTTATCACGTAACCTGGGCACATTACACTACTAGCTCAGGGTTATATTTAGCGTCCACAGTTACCATTCAGCTATCGTAGCAGCTACAGCTGCACGGCTTGACATACAAGTCTTTAATCTTATGTTCTACCGAACAAAGCTATGTTTACATCCGTTACCATGGTGATGCACACAACGCCTACCAGGGGCATTACCATGACGTCATACGCACACGTAGAATATACAGAACGTACTTCAGACGTTTGTAGCTATCCACTTCGCTGTGGGCACTGATAAAACATAATTTATGCTTACCTGATAAATTTATTTCTCTTGTAGTGTATCCAGTCCACGGATCATCCATTACTTGTAGGATATTCTCCTTCCCAACAAGAAGTTGCAAGAGGATCACCCACAGCAGAGCTGCTATATAGCTCCTCCCCTCACTGCCATATCCAGTCATTCGACCGAAACAAGACGAGAAAGGAGAAACCATAGGGTGCAGTGGTGACTGTATTTTAATTAAAATTTAGACCTGCCTTAAAAGGACAGGGCGGGCCGTGGACTGGATACACTACAAGAGAAATAAATTTATCAGGTAAGCATAAATTATGTTTTCTCTTGTTAAGTGTATCCAGTCCCCGGATCATCCATTACTTGTGGGATACCAATACCAAAGCTAAAGTACACGGATGATGGGAGGGACAAGGCAGGAACCACTGCCTGTAGAACCTTTCTCCCAAAAACAGACTCCGAAGAAGCAAAAGTGTCAAATTTGTAAAATTTTGAAAAGGTGTGAAGCGAAGACCAAGTCGCAGCCTTGCAAATCTGTTCAACAGAGGCCTCATTTTTAAAGGCCCAGGTGGAAGCCACAGCTCTAGTAGAATGAGCTGTAATCCTTTCAGGGGGCTGCTGTCCAGCAGTCTCATAGGCTAAGCGTATTATGCTCCGAAGCCAAAAGGAGAGAGAGGTTGTCGAAGCTTTTTGACCTCTCCTCTGTCCAGAGTAAACGACAAACAGGGCAGATGTTTGAAGAAAATCTTTAGTAGCCTGTAAGTAAAACTTCAAGGCACGGACTACATCCAGATTATGCAAAAGACGTTCCTTCTTTGAAGAAGGATTAGGACACAATGATGGAACAACAATCTCTTGATTGATATTCCTGTTAGAAACCACCTTAGGTAAAAACCCAGGTTTGGTACGCAGAACTACCTTGTCTGAATGAAAAATCAGATAAGGAGAATCACAATGTAAGGCAGATAACTCAGAGACTCTTCGAGCCGAGGAAATAGCCATCAAAAACAGAACTTTCCAAGATAAAAGTTTAATATCAATGGAATGAAGGGGTTCAAACGGAATTTCCTGAAGAACTTTAAGAACCAAGTTTAAGCTCCACGGGGGAGCAACAGTTTTAAACACAGGCTTAATCCTAACCAAAGCCTGACAAAATGCCTGGACGTCTGGAACTTCTGCCAGACGCTTGTGCAAAAGAATAGACAGAGCAGAGATCTGTCCTTTTAAAGAACTAGCTGATAAGCCTTTGTCCAAACCCTCTTGGAGAAAGGACAATATCCTAGGAATCCTAACCTTACTCCATGAGTAACTCTTGGATTCACACCAATAAAGATATTTACGCCATATCTTATGGTAGATTTTCCTGGTGACAGGCTTCCGAGCCTGTATTAAGGTATCAATGACTGACTCAGAGAAGCCACGCCTTGATAGAATCAAGCGTTCAATCTCCATGCAGTCAGTCTCAGAGAAATTAGATTTGGATGATTGAAAGGACCTTGCATTAGAAGGTCCTGCCTCAGAGGCAGAGTCCATGGTGGAAGAGATGACATGTCCACTAGGTCTGCATACCAGGTCCTGCGTGGCCACGCAGGCGCTATCAGAATCACAGATGCTCTCTCCTGTTTGATTTTGGCAAACAGTCGAGGGAGCAGAGGAAACGGTGGAAACACATAGGCCAGGTTGAAGAACCAAGGAGCTGCTAGAGCATCTATCAGCGTTGCTCCCGGGTCCCTGGACCTGGATCCGTAACAAGGAAGCTTGGCATTCTGGCGAGACGCCATGAGATCCAGTTCTGGTTTGCCCCAACGATGGACCAGTTGAGCAAACACCTCCGGATGGAGTTCCCACTCCCCCGGATGAAAAGTCTGACGACTTAGAAAATCCGCCTCCCAGTTCTCTACGCCTGGGATGTGGATTGCTGACAGGTGGCAAGAGTGAGACTCTGCCCAGCGAATTATCTTTGAGACTTCTAACATCGCTAGGGAACTCCTGGTTCCCCCTTGATGGTTGATGTAAGCCACAGTCGTGATGTTGTCCGACTGAAATCTGATGAACCTCAGTGTTGCTGAGGCCAAGCTAGAAGAGCATTGAATATTGCTCTTAACTCCAGAATATTTATTGGGAGGAGTTTCTCCTCCTGAGTCCACGATCCCTGAGCCTTCAGGGAGTTCCAGACTGCGCCCCAACCTAGAAGGCTGGCATCTGTTGTTACAATCGTCCAATCTGGCCTGCGAAAGGTCATACCCTTGGACAGATGGACCCGAGAAAGCCACCAGAGAAGAGAATCTCTGGTCTCTTGATCCAGATTTAGTAGTGGGGACAAATCTGAGTAATCCCCATTCCACTGACTTAGCATGCATAATTGCAGCGGTCTGAGATGCAGGCGCTCAAATGGCACTATGTCCATTGCCGCTACCATTAAGCCGATTTCTTCCATGCACTGAGCCACTGACGGGCGTGGAATGGAATGAAGGGCACAGCAACCATTTAGAAGTTTTGATAACCTGGACTCCGTCAGGTAAATTTTCATCTCTACAGAATCTATAAGAGTCCCTAGGAAGGAGACTCTTGTGAGTGGTGATAGAGAACTCTTTTCCACGTTCACTTTCCACCCATGCGACCTCAGAAATGCCAGAACTACCTCTGTATTAGACTTGGCAATGTGAAAGCTTGACGCCTGTATCAGGATGTTGTCTAGATACGGAGCCACCGCTATGCCTCGCGGTCTTAGAACCGCCAGAAGTGAGCACAGAACCTTTGTAAAAATTCTCGGGGCAGTGGCCAACCCGAAGGGAAGAGCTACAAATTGGTAATGCCTGTCTAGAAAGGCAAACCTTAGGAACCGATGATGATCTTTGTGAATCGGTATGTGAAGGTAGGCATCCTTTAAGTCCACTGTGGTCATGTACTGACCCTCTTGGATCATGGGTAGGATGGTCCGAATAGTTTCCATTTTGAATGATGGAACTCTGAGGAATTTGTTTAAGATCTTTAGATCCAAGATTGGTCTGAAGGTTCCCTTTTCTTGGGAACCACAAACAGATCTGAATAAAATCCCTGTCCTTGTTCCGTCCGCGGAACTGGATGGATCACTCCCATTACTAGGAGGTCTTGCACACAGCTTAGGAATGCCTCTTTCTTTATCTGGTTTGCTGATAACCTTGAAAGATGAAATCTCCCTTGTGGAGGAGAAGCTTTGAAGTCCAGAAGATATCCCTGAGATATGATCTCCAACGCCCAGGGATCCTGAACATCTCTTGCCCACGCCTGGGAGAAGAGAGAAAGTCTGCCCCTAACTAGATCCGTTTCCGGATAGGGGGCCGTTCCTTCATGCTGTCTTGGGGGCAGCAGCAGCAGGTTTTCTGGCCTGCTTGCCCTTGTTCCAGGACTGGTTAGGTTTCCAGGCCTGTCTGGAATGAGCAACAGTTCCCTCTTGTTTTGAAGCGGAGGAAGTTGATGCTGCTCCTGCCTTGAAATTTCGAAAGGCACGAAAATTAGACTGTTTGGCCTTTGATTTGGCCCTGTCCTGAGGAAGGGTATGACCCTTACCTCCAGTAATGTCAGCAATAATTTCCTTCAAGCCAGGCCCGAATAAGGTCTGCCCCTTGAAAGGAATGTTGAGTAATTTAGACTTTGAAGTCACGTCAGCTGACCAGGATTTAAGCCATAGCGCCCTACGCGCCTGGATGGCGAATCCGGAATTCTTAGCCGTTAGTTTAGTCAAATGAACAATGGCATCAGAAACAAATAAGTTAGCTAGCTTAAGCGTTCTAAGCTTGTCAATAATTTCATTCAATGGAGCTGTCTGGATGGCCTCTTCCAGGGCCTCAAACCAGAATGCCGCCGCAGCAGTGACAGGCAAGGGGCTGTAAAATAAAACCTTGTTGAATAAACATTTTCTTAAGGTAACCCTCCAATTTTTTATCCATTGGATCTGAAAAAGCACAACTGTCCTCAACCGGGATAGTGGTACGCTTTGCTAAAGTAGAAACTGCTCCCTCCACCTTAGGGACCGTCTGCCATAAGTCCTGTGTGGTGGCGTCTATTGGAAACATTTTTCTAAATATAGGAGGTGGGGAAAAGGGCACACCGGGTCTATCCCACTCCTTGCTAATAATTTCTGTAAGCCTTTTAGGTATAGGAAAAACGTCAGTACACACCGGCACCGCATAGTATCTATCCAGCCTACACAATTTCTCTGGAATTGCAACTGTGTTACAGTCATTCAGAGCAGCTAATACCTCCCCAAGCAATACACGGAGGTTCTCAAGCTTAAATTTAAAATGAGAAATCTCTGAATCAGGTTTCCCCGAGTCAGAGATGTCACCCACAGACTGAAGCTCTCCGTCCTCATGTTCTGCATACTGTGACGCAGTATCAGACATGGCTCTAACAGCATTTGCAAGCTCTGTATCTCTCCTAACCCCAGAGCTATCGCGCTTGCCTCTTAATTCAGGCAATCTAGATAATACCTCTGACAGGGTATTATTCATGATTGCAGCCATGTCCTGCAAGGTAATCGCTATATTAGCGTGCGTCCCCTGAGCGGGAGGCGAAGGGTCTGACATGTGGGGAGAGTTAGTCGGCATAACTTCCCCCTCGACAGAACCCTCTGGTGATAATTCTTTTATAGATAAAGACTGATCTTTACTGTTTAAGGTGAAATCAATACATTTAGTACACATTCTCCTATGGGGCTCCACCATGGCTTTCAAACATAATGAACAAGTAGGTTCCTCTGTGTCAGACATGTTTAAACAGACTAGCAATGAGACAAGCAAGCGTGGAAAACACTTTAAAACACGTTTACAAGCAATATAAAAAACGTTACTGCGCCTTGAAGAAACACAAATTTTCCCAAATTTTGAAATAAGTGAAAAAATGCAGTTACACTAACGAAATTTTTACAGTGTATGTAATAAGTTAGCAGAGCATTGCACCCACTTGCAAATGGATGATTAACCCCTTAATACCAAAAACGGAATAACAAATGACAAAAACGTTTTTTAAACAGTCACAACAACTGCCACAGCTCTACTGTGGCTTTTTACCTCCCTCAATATGACTTTTGAAGCCTTTTGAGCCCTTCAGAGAAGTCCTGGATCATGCAGGAAGAAGCTGGATGTCTGTGTCTGTAATTTTTGCTGTGCAAAAAAACGCCAAAATAGGCCCCTCCCACTCATATTACAACAGTGGGAAGCCTCAGGGAACTGTTTCTAGGCAAAATTCAAGCCAGCCATGTGGAAAAAACTAGGCCCCAATAAGTTTTATCACCAAACATATGTAAAAAAACGATTAAACATGCCAGCAAACGTTTTAAAATACACTTTTATAAGAGTATGTATCTCTATTAATAAGACTGATACCAGTCGTTATCACTGCATTTAAGGCTTTACTTACATTACTTCGGTATCAGCAGCATTTTCTAGAAAATTCCATCCCTAGAAAAATATTTTAACTGCACATACCTTATTGCAGGAAAACCTGCACGCCATTCCCTCTCTGAAGTTACCTCACTCCTCAGAATATGTGAGAACAGCCATGGATCTTAGTTACTTCTGCTAAGATCATAGAAAACGCAGGCAGATTCTTCTTCTAAATACTGCCTGAGATAAACAGTACACTCCGGTACCATTTAAAAATAACAAACTTTTGATTGAAGAAATAAACTAAGTATAAAACACCACACTCCTCTTACGACCTCCATCTATGTTGAGAGTTGCAAGAGAATGACTGGATATGGCAGTGAGGGGAGGAGCTATATAGCAGCTCTGCTGTGGGTGATCCTCTTGCAACTTCCTGTTGGGAAGGAGAATATCCCACAAGTAATGGATGATCCGTGGACTGGATACACTTAACAAGAGAAATATGTATAACTCTAACATCCAGCCTTCTTCCCTGCTTGATTGCATTACGGTAAGATTACTGTGGTGGCCTGTTGTTCATCTGACATCTTGACACTCTTAGGCTGTAAATGATATCCGAATATGTCCTTTTACATATCACTTCACTCTACCGTTATACACTTAGCTTAGCCACACATATGGGTACACCACAGAGTGCTAAAGCTATTATTTCCTTGTTTTGATAACCATGTCACAATTTGTTATTAATTAATTCACACTGCTATGAATGTCATTTCACTCAGATGAACAGTTTATATAATTTTAAATGTGGTTCTTTTGTTTTATTTTTTAAATGTGGATTATTTTGTTTTTTTCTGTTGATGTGGCCAATTTGTTATTTAGATATCACCATGACAACCCTTTGGCATTTTTCTCCGTCTAATTAGATATATAGATATATAGAGATAGAAAGATAGATAGATTGAGAGAGAGAGAGAGAGAGAGAGATAGAAAAAAAAGAGAGGGTCCGGACAGAAGCTCAAAACAAAAAACACAATTTATGCTTACCTGATAAATTTATTTCTCTTGTGGTGTATCCAGTCCACGGATCATCCATTACTTGTGGGATATTCTCATTCCCAACAGGAAGTTGCAAGAGGAAACCCACAGCAGAGCTGCAATATAGCTCCTCCCCTAACTGTCATTCGACCGAAAACAAGCCGAGAAAAGAGGAACCATAGGGTGCAGTGGTTACTGTAGTTTAAATTTAAAAATTACCTGCCTTAAAATGACAGGGCGGGCTGTGGACTGGATACACCACAAGAGAAATAAATTTATCAGGTAAGCATAAATTGTGTTTTCTCTTGTAAGGTGTATCCAGACCACGGATCATCCATTACTTGTGGGATACCAATACCAAAGCTAAAGTGCACGGATGAAGGGAGGGACAAGGCAGGAACTTAAATGGAAGGAAACACTGCCTGTAAAACCTTTCTCCCAAATATAGCCTCCGAAGAAGCAAAAGTATCAAATTTGCAAAATTTTGAAAAAGTATGAAGCGAAGACCAAGTCGCCGCCTTGCAAATCTGTTCAAAAGAAGCATTATGTTTAAAGGCCCAAGTGGAAGCCACAGCTCTAGTGGAATGAGCTGTAATCCTTTCAGGGATTCTCATAGGCTAAGCTGATTAAGCTTCTCATAGAGCAGTCTCATAGGCTAAGCTGATTAAGCTTCTTAGCCAAAAAGAAGGAGAGGTTGCCGAAGCCTTTTGATCTCTCCTCTGTCCAGAGAAGACAACAAACCAAGCAGATGTTTGACGAAAATCTTTAGTAGCTTGTAAGTAAAAACTTTAAAGCACGGACCACGTCCAGATTGTGAAACACAAGGATGGAACAACAATCTCTTGATTGATATTCTTGTTAGATACCACCTTAGGTAAAAACCCAGATTTGGTACGCAGGACTACCTTATCCGTATGAAAAATCAGATAAGGAGAATCACATTGTAAGGCAGATAACTCGGAGACTCTACGAGCCGAGGAAATAGCTACCAAAAAAAGGACTTTCCAAGATAAAAGTTTGATATCTATGGAATGAAGAGGTTCAAACGGAACTTCTTGAAGAACCTTAAGAACCAAGTTTAAGCTCCATGGTGGAGCAACCGGTTTAAACACAGGCTTGATTCTAACTAAAGCCTGACAAAATGCCTGAACGTCTGGAACATCTGCCAGACGCTTAACTAGCTGACAATCCTTTTTCCAAACCTTCTTGGAGAAAAGATAATATCCTAGGAATCCTGACCTTACTCCATGAGTAACCCTTGGATTCACACCAATAAAGATATCTACGCCATACCTTATGGTAAATTTTCCTGGTGACAGGCTTTCGTGCCCGTATTAAGGTATCAATAACTGACTTGGAGAAGCCACGCTTTGATAAAATCAAGCGTTCAATCTCTAGGCAGTCAGCCGCAGAGAAATTAGATTTGGATGGTTGGAAGGACCCTGAAGTAGAAGGTCCTGTCTCAGAGGCAGAGACCATGGTGGAAAGGATGACATGTCCACTAGATCTGCATACCAGGTCCTGCGTGGCCACGCAGGTGCTATCAGAATCCCCGATGCTCTCTCCTGCTTGATCTTGGCAATCAGTCGAGGGAGCAGAGGAAACGGTGGAAACACATAAGCCAGGTTGAAAGACCAGGGCGCTGCTAGAGCATCTATCAGTGTCGCCTTGGGATCCCTGGACCTGGATCCGTAACACGGAAGCTTGGCGTTCTGGCGAGATGCCATGAGATCCAGTTCTGGTTTACCCCAACGATGTATCAGTTGTGCAAATACCTCCGGATGGAGTTCCCACTCTCCCGGATGAAAAGTGTGACGACTTAGAAAATCCGCCTCCCAGTGCTCTACACCTGGGATATGGATAGCTGATAGGTGGCAAGAGTGAATCTCTGCCCAGCGAATTATTTTTGAAACTTCTAACATCTCTAGGGAACTTCTTGTTCCCCCTTGATGGTTGATGTAAGCTACAGTCGTGATGTTGTCCGACAGAAATCTGATGTACCTCAGAGTTGCTAACTGAGGCCAAGCCTGAAGAGCCTTGAATATCTCTCTTAGTTCCAGAATATTTATTGGAAGGAGAGACGACTCCTGAGTCCACGATCCCTAAGCCTTCAGGGAGTTCCAGACTGCACCCCAACCTAGAAGGCTGGCATTTGTTGTTACAATTGTCCAATCTGGCCTGCGAAAGGTCATACCTTTGGACAGATGGACCCGAGATAGCTACCAGGGAAAAGAATCCCTGGTCTCTTGGTCCAGATTCAGTTGAGAGGACAAATCTGTGTAATCCCCGCTCCACTGACTGAGCATGCATAGTTGCAGCGGTCTGAGATGTAAGCGTGCAAACGGCACTATGTCCATTGCTGCTACCATTAAGCCGATTACTTCCATACACTGAGCCACCGAAGGGCGCAGAATGGAATGAAGAACCCGGCAGGAATTTAGAAGCTTTGATAACCTGGACTCCGTCAGGTGAATTTTCATTTCTATAGAATCTATCAGAGTCCCTAGAAAGGAAACTCTTGTGAGTGGGGATAGAGAACTCTTTTCCTCGTTCACTTTCCACCCATGCGACCTCAGAAATGCCAGTACTACGTCCGTATTTGACTTGGCAATTTGGAAGTTTGACGCCTGTATCAGGATGTCGTCTAAATAAGGGGCTACTGCTATGCCCCGCGGCCTTAGGACCGCCATAAGCGACCCTAGAACCTTTGTAAAGATTCTTGGGGCTGTAGCTAATCCAAAGGGAAGAGCTACAACTGGTAATGCTTGTCTTGAAAGGCAAACCTGAGAAACCGATGATGATCTTTGTGTATCGGAATGTGAAGATAAGCATCCTTTAGATCCACTGTAGTCAAATATTGACCCTCCTGGATCAGTGGTAGGATGGTACGAATAGTTTCCATCTTGAACGACGGAACTTTGAGGAATTTAAGATCTTTAGATCCAAAATTGGTCTGAAGGTTCCCTCTTTTTGAGAACCACAAACAGATTTGAGTAAAAACCCTGTTCCTGTTCACTCCCATAACTAGGAGGTCTCGTACACAGTGTAAGAATGCCTCTCTCTTTATCTGGTGTGCAGATAATTGTGAAAGGTGAAATCTCCCTTTTTGGGGGGGAAGCTTTGAAGTCCAGAAGATATCCCTGGGATATAATTTCCAACGCCCAGGGATCCTGAACATCTCTTGCCCACGCCTGGGCGAAGAGTGAAAGTCTGCCCCCTACTAGATCCGTTACCGGATAGGGGGCCGTTCCTTCATGCTGTCTTAGAGGCAGCAGCAGGCTTTTTTGACCTGCTTACCTTTTTTCCAGGTCTGGTTTGGTCTCCAGACCGTCTTAGATTGAGCAAAAGTTCCCTCTTGTTTATTATTAGAGGAAGTTGATGCCGCACCTGCCTTGAAGTTTTGAAAGGCACGAAAATTAGACTGTTTGGCCCTAGATTTGGACCTGTCCTGAGGAAGGGCATGACCTTTTCCTCCAGTGATATCAGCAATAATCTCCTTCAAACCAGGCCCGAATAGGGTCTGCCCCTTGAAGGGAGTGTTAAGTAGCTTAGATTTTGAAGTCACGTCAGCTGACCATGATTTAAGCCATAGCGCTCTGCGCGCCTGTATAGCAAAACCAGAATTCTTAGCCGTTAGTTTAGTCAAATGAACAATGGCATCAGAAATAAAAGAATTGGCTAGCTTAAGTGCTCTAAGTTTGCCAAGTATGTCATCCAATGGAGTCGCTACCTGTAAAGCCTCTTCCAGAGACTCAAACCAGTACGCCGCAGCAGCAGTGACAGGGGCAATGCATGCAAGGGGCTGTAGGATAAAACCTTGTTGAATAAATATTTTCTTAAGGTAACCTAATTTTTTATCCATTGGATCTAAAAAAGCACAACTGTCATCGACAGGGATAGTAGTACGCTTTGCTAGAGTAGAAACTGCTCCCTCCACCTTAGGGACTGTCTGCCATAAGTCCCGTGTGGTGGCGTCTATTGGAAACATTTTTCTAAAAATAGGAGGGGAAGAGAACGGCACACCTGGTCTATCCCATTCCTTATTAATAATTTTTGTAAACCTTTTAGGTATTGGAAAAACATCAGTACACACCGGCACTGCAAGTATTTATCCAGTCTACACAATTTCTCTGGCACTGCAATGGAATCACAGTCATTCAGAGCAGCTAAAACCTCCCTAAGCAACACGCGGAGGTGTACAAGCTTAAATTTAAATGTAGAAATATTAGAATCAGGTATCTTCCTGAGTCATTAACATCACCCACTGACTGAAGCTCTCTTTCCTCAGCTTCTGCATATTGTGAGGCAGTATCAGACATGGTTCTTAAAGCGTCAGTATGCTCTGCATTTTGTCTCACCCCAGAGCTATCTCGCTTACCTCTAAGTTCAGGTAGTCTGGCTAATACCGCTGACAGTGTATTATCCATGACTGCCGCCATGTCTTGTAAAGTAAACGCTATGGGCGCCCTAGATGTACTTGGCGCCATTCGAGCGTGAGTCCCTTAAGCGGGAGTCAAAGGGTCTGACACGTGGGGAAAGTTAGTCGGCATAACTTCCCCCTCGTCAGATTCCTCTGGTGATAAAAATTTTTAAAAGACAGAAAATGATCTTTATTGCATAAAATGAAATCAGTACATTTGGTACACATTCTAAGAGGGGGTTCCACCATGGCTTTTAAACATAATGAACAAGGAGTTTCTTCTATGTCAGACATGTTTATACAGACTAGCAATGAGACTAGCAAGCTTGGAAAACACTTTAAATCAAGTTAACAAGCAAATATAAAAAACGGTACTGTGCCTTTAAGAGAAACAAATTTTGTCAGAATTTGAAAAACAGTGAAAAACAGTGAAAAAATGCAGTAAATCAAACGAAATTTTTACAGTGTATGTAATAGGCTAGCAGAGCATTGCACCCACTTGCAAATGGATGATTAACCCCATAGTTCAAAAAACGGATAAAAAAAACGAAATAGACGATTTTTACCAGTCACAACCAACTGCCACAGCAAGCTGTAGCCCTACCTTCCCCAATAAACGACTTTGGAAAGCCTTTGGGCCCTTTAGAGATGTCCTATAGCATTCAGAGGGCCTTTGAGGTTATCTGGATGTCTTAGTTTGTAATTTTAACTGCACAAAAAAACGTTAAAATAGGCCCCTCCCACTCATAGTAACACAGTGGAAAGCCTCAGGAAACTGTTTCTAGGCAAAATTTAAGCCAGCCATGTGGAAAAAATTAGGCCCCAATAAAGTTTTATCACCAAAGCATATATAAAAACGATTAAACATGCCAGCAAACGTTTTATATTGCAACATCATAAGGGTATTACCCCTGGGAGTAAGCATGATACCAGTCGTTATTAAATCACTGTATTCAGGCTTAACTTACATTAATACGGGATCAGCAGCATTTTCTAGTGTTTTCCATCTCTAGAAAAAATTATAACTGCACATACCTGATAGCAGAATAAACTGCATGCCATTCTCTCGCTGAAGTTTTACCTCATCTGTGTAATCCCCTCAGACATATGTGAGAACAGCAATGGATCTTAGTTACAACCTGCTAAGATCATAGAAACCTCAGGCAGATTCTTCTTCTATTTACTGCCTGAGATAAAATAGCACAACTCCGGTACTATTTAAAAATAACAAACTTTTGATTGAAGAAAATAAACTAGCTATATTTAACCACTCTCTCCTACAACGTCCTTGCTTGTTGAGAGTTGCAAGAGAATGACTGGCTATGACAGTTAGGGGAGGAGCTATATTGCAGCTCTGCTGTGGGTTTCCTCTTGCAACTTCCTGTTGGGAATGAGAATATCCCACAAGTAATGGATGATCCGTGGACTGGATACACCTTACAAGAGAAACGTCCACTTTCTTGAATCAAAAAATCCAAGATGTTAGGGCTGTTAGGAGCACTGGCATGGGCTTGGGCTGACGCGTTTCAGCTCCTATGGAGCCTTACTCCTAGACAGCAGAAGCGGGGTGACCGTGCACTTCAGGGACAGAGGGACTGCAGAAGCTGGGTGACCGTGCACTTCAGGGACAGAGGGACTGCAGAAGCTGGTTGACCGTGCACTTGAGGGACTGCAGAAGTGCACTGTTACACAGATTCTGCAGTCCCTCTGTCCCTAAAGTGCACAATCACCCAGCTTCTGCAGTCCCTCTGTCCCTAAAGTGAACGGTCACCCAGCTTCTGCAGTCCCTCTGTCCCTGAAGTGCACGGTCACCAAGCTTCTGCAGTCCCTCTGTCCCTGAAGTGCACGGTCACACAGCTTCTGCAGTCCCTCAAGTGCACGGTCACCCAGCTTCTGCAGTCCCTCTGTCCCTGAAGTGCACGGTCACCCAGCTTCTGCAGTCCCTCTGTCCCTGAAGTGAACGGTCACCCAGCTTCTGCAGTCCCTCTGTCCCTGAAGTGCACGGTCACCCAGCTTCTGCAGTCCCTCTGTCCCTGAAGTGGATGGTCACACAGCTTCTGCAGTCCCTCTGTCCCTGAAGTGCACGGTCACACAGCTTCTGCAGTCCCTCTGTCCCTGAAGTGCACGGTCACACAGCTTCTGCAGTCCCTCAAGTGCACGGTCACCCAGCTTCTGCAGTCCCTCTGTCCCTGAAGTGCACGGTCACCCAGCTTCTGCAGTCCCTCTGTCCCTGAAGTGCACGGTCACACAGCTTCTGCAGTCCCTCTGTCCCTGAAGTGCACGGTCACACAGCTTCTGCAGTCCCTCTGTCCCTGAAGTGCACGGTCTCACAGCTTCTGCAGTCCCTCTGTCCCTGAAGTGCACGGTCACACAGCTTCTGCAGTCCCTCTGTCCCTGAAGTGCACGATCACACAGCTTCTGCAGTCCCTCTGTCCCTGAAGTGCACGGTCACACAGCTTCTGCAGTCCCTCTGTCCCTGAAGTGCACGGTCACACAGCTTCTGCAGTCCCTCTGTCGTGCAGTGACCGGTCACACAGCTTCTGCAGTCCCTCTGTTATGCAGTGACAGGTCACACAGCTTCTGCAGTCCCTCTGTCTGCACTGCAGGGATAAAGGGACTACAGAATCTGTGTGATTGTGCACTGCCCAACAGGTGCACTGCAGAAACTGTGTGACACTGCACTGCACGACAGAGGGATTGCAGAAGCTGTGAAACCGTGCACTGCACGATAGAAGATTTACAGAAGCTGCAGGACTGTGCACTTTAGGAACAGAGGGACTGTAGAAGTTGTGAGACAGTGCACTGCAGGGATAGAGGAACAGCAGCAGCTGTGTGACAGTGCACTGCAGGGACATCGTAAGAGATATGTATCAAATTCACCTTTTTTTGGGAGGTAGGGGGGCCCTTCTTAGATTCTTGCACCTGGGGTTTCTAGTTATGCCTCTGGTCACACAGCTCTGACAGAACCTCTGTCCCAGCAGTGCATAGTCACACAGCTCTGGCAGTGCCTCTGCCCCTAGTATATAGTCACACAAACAGCTCTGATAGACAATCCCTTTATCACACAGCTCTGAGAGTCTCTTTATCACAAGGTGTGTTTACACAGTTATGAATGTTCTGCTCTATACCAGTACTGTATGGTTACACAGCTCTGACAGTGCCCCTGCCCCAGCAGTGCATGGTCACAAAGATCTGACAGTGCCCCTGTCCCAGCAGTGCATGATCGCAAAGATCTGACAGTGCCCCTGTCCCAGCAGTGCATGGTCACACAGCTCTGACAGTGCCCCTGTCCCAGCAGTGCATGGTCACACAGCTCTGACAGTGCCCCTGTCCCAGCAGTGCATGGTCACACAGCTCTGACAGTGCCCCTGTCCCAGCAGTGCATGGTCACACAGCTCTGGCAGTGCCTCTGCCCCTAGTGTATGGTCACACAGCTCTGGCAGTGCCTCTGCCCCGAGTGTATGGTCACACAGCTATGGCAGTGCCTCTGCCCCGAGTGTATGGTCACACAGCTATGGCAGTGCCTCTGCCCCGAGTGTATGGTCACACAGCTCTGGCAGTGACCCTGTCCCAGCAGTGCCTGGTCACACAGCTCTGACAGTGCCCCTGTCCCAACAGTGTATGTTCAAACAGCTCTGGCAGTGCCCTTGTCCCAGCAGTGTATGGTCACACAGCTCTGACAGTGCCCCTGTCCCAGCAGTGCATGGCCACACAGCAGCTCTGACAGTGCCCCTGTCCCAGCAGTGCATGGCCACACAGCTCTGACAGTGCCCCTGTCCCAGCAGTGCATGGTCACACAGCTCTGGCAGTGCCTCTGCCCCTAGTGTATGGTCACACAGCTCTGGCAGTGCCCCTGTCCCAGCAGTGTATGGTCACACAGCTCTGGCAGTGCCCCTGTCCCAGCAGTGCATGGTCACACAGCTCTGGCAGTGCCCCTGTCCCAGCAGTGCATGGTCACACAGCTCTGGCAGTGCCCCTGTCCCAGCAAGGCATGGTCACACAGCTCTGGCAGTGCCCCTGTCCCAGCAAGGCATGGTCACACAGCTCTGACAGTGCCTCTGCCCCTAGTGTATGGTCACACAGCTCTGACAGTGCCCCTGTCCCAGCAGTGCATGGTCACATAGCTCTGGCAGTGCCCCTGTCCCAGCAGTGCATGGTCACACAGCTCTGGCAGTGCCTCTGCCCCTAGTGTATGGTCACACAAACAGCTCTGATAGACAATCCCTTTATCACAACTGGGCATTATTCACACAGTTATCTCTTTACTGCCTTATCCCAATACTTTATGGTCACACAGCTCTGAGAGTCTCTTTATCACAAGGTGTGTTTACACAGTTATGAATTTTCTGCTCTATATCAGTACTGTATGGTTACACAGCTGTAAGCCACTCTGATCCTACAATTTATGGGCAGAGGTCTGATAGTCCCAATGACCCATTAGTGCATGGTCACACAGCTCTGACAGTACCTCTGCCTAGCAGTGTAGGGTCACATAGCTCTGACAAACATCCCATTTATCAGAACAGGATAAGTCCCATAAAGTTATGTCTTTACTGCTCTATCCAAATACTGTATGGTTACACAACTGTGAGCCACTCTAACCCTAAAATGTATGGGCACACAGGTCGGATATTTCCTTTATTCCAGCAATTGCATAGTTTACAGCGTAGAAAATAGCTCTGACAGTCTCTCAGCAACACCAGTGTAGGTCACACAGCAGACGTCTTCAGTAACAGCCGGTCACACACAGCTCTGACAGCTCTGTCCTAGTAGTTACCTGTCACACAGCTCTGTCAGCAGTAACCAGTTAAAAACTACGACAACCTCTAGGTTCTATGATTTACAGTACTCTTCCTCTCCACTTTACGTAAAGACTCACCATAACTGGGATGTAAATTTCTTCCATCACTCCGCTTCCCTGCGTTTCCTCTGCTGTCCCTTCGGCTGCCTCCATCTTCACTAACTCCAGCTTGAGCTTCAGCTATCGCAGCAGTAAAGACTTCAACAGAACATCGCGCGACAGTGCCGCCAAGCGAAACTGTATCATCTTGTATGACTGTATCTTACGTGCTTTCTGGCAGTGCTGCACCTGAGCGCCGAGGTGTGACGGATGGTTCTAGCAAGCTGGAACATAGATGAACTTATGCGTTGCTTCAGCCAGTAAACTAAAAGCACTGGTGTAAACATAATATTACGCAGTTGACGTACGGTTTGTGTATGGCATTTAATAGATTTGTAATTGTCTATAATTTATAAAATAATGATAGTATATTATAAATATTACTAATCATTAAAAATACACAAATTGCAACAAGAGAATGCACTAATGCGTTGGTATTTTATTATTGCACAATTGCCGCAGCAATGCACTGTACCTACCTGAAGACATCTGGCAAGCCAATGAAAATAGGGATAATGTGTGCAGCCATTAATTATCAGCTAGCTTCTATTAACCCTTTGAGTGCTAAAGCACTTTCCCACCTGGGTGCTAAGGTTTTCTTTAAGGGTTTTTTATTTTAAAAAATATTATTTTTTTATTTATTTCAGATCCCCAAGACTTACACCGTTGGAAAGGTTAGGTGATTACCTTTCCAACGGTGGGTATTGCCGCATACCCCCCAACTGTCCCGATTTTCGCGGGACAGTCCCGATTTTAGGGGTCTGTCCCCCTGTCCCGGGTTGCTAGCCATCTGTCCCAATTTGCCCCAGGCATTAAAAATTTTTTTTTTTTTTTTAATTCTATTGGGCCCATACTCAGAAGCATCTGGCTTTGCTCTCACAGGGTTAGATACCTGTTAGATTCCCAGTTGAAAAGGAATGGTGTGTGGGTTAAGCAGGAGTAAGAAGACTGTATACACTCTGACCACGGGTATTGGTGACCTCTCTAACCTACCTCTGGTAGTGATGATGTCTAACCCCTGGTGATAATACTACCATGCCTTCAGTTTTATAGAATGAGCAGTGCTAATACCAGGGTAACGAACAGTGGCAGACGCAGACTGCCAGCTAATGTGCTTGCCAACCCCAGGACCCCATACAATGAATTACAGATACCCATATATGATGTAGTGTGTGTCTATCTGTATCCATAACTGTGTGTGTGTGTATCTGTATGTATAAGTTTATGCTATGTAATGTGTGTATGTCTGCATGTATAAATGTAAGCTATGCAGTGTGTATGTGTATCTTCATGTATAAGTGTGTATCTGCATGTATAAGTGTATACTATGTAGTGTGTGTATCTGCATGTATAAGCGTATGCTATGTAGTGTGTGTGTTTCTGCATGTGTAAGTGTATGCTATGTAGTGTGTGTATCTGCATGTATAAGTGTATACTATGTAGTGTGTGTGTATCTGCATGTATAAGCGTATGCTATGTAGTGTGTGTGTTTCTGCATGTGTAAGTGTATGCTGTGTAGTGTGTGTGTGTATCTGCATGTATAAGTGTATACTATGTAGTGTGCTACTGTGCATTTTTGCTGACTTTAAAGGCCAGCATTTAGAATATTAATGGGGAATGCAGAGAGCAGTTTTAAAGAATTTATTATTAAATGTCCAATTAAGATAAAAATATTTAGCAATGTCTGTGCAAAGGATAACTAAATACATAGCTCACATAGCCATACCAATGGTTTGAGCTTGTGTTTGATTTGCTGCCTAAGTGTATTAAAATCTATGAATTTATTAATAATTTTATTTATATTACTTTGGTCTTATGATTTTTAAGCCCCGCCCACAGAATTTTTTTTGCGGGGGGGGGGGGTGTCCCTCTTTTGAATTTTGAAATGTTGGGAGGTATGTATTGGGGGTCTGTAGCTGCTTAGATGCCTGAGATACAGGCTTCTAAGAAGCATGCCCCCTGCTCCTATATTTAACATTGTTAATGTTAAATAAAGTTGCGAGGTGACGTCATCACGTTTATTGCGCGTGACATCACCACGCAAAACGGAAGCCCCGGCGATGCCTTTCATTATGCAGCACCGATCGCTGGGGTGGGAGCCCCCAGATCTCCCTCAAGTTGGGAGAGTGCTAGTGACGGCTCTGAGCCGTCATTAGCACCAGAGTGTGAAACTCTGTGACGACTCAGAGCCGTCATTAGCACTCAAGGGGTTAAAGCATGCTTGCTCATGAGCCTACCTAGATATGCTTTTCAACAAAATGATACCAAAAGTGAAGTAAATTAATAGAAATAAGGTTAAATTTACGACAAGGAAGTTGGTTTCTTATTCAAGCTGTTTCTTATTCGTGATATTCTGTTTCTTATTTATCGAAGTTGGTTTCTTATTCAACTTTTTTTTGTCAGACTGCTTTAAATTGACTTTAAAATAAAAATATAGGTTTTATTTAAATAAAAATATGATTCATATAATGTTGTTATACAGAGATGAATTCCCTTTATAAAACAATTGTATATACAGGACGGTATACCTCACTTTACAGCGCTTCGCTAATACAGCGCTTTGTGGAGCTGAAGTTCAACCTCCAAGGATTTTGAAACGGTGCTGTAATCATCATGTGATTGCGAGAAAAGTGACTGGCACCATTTTGTTATGCTTAGTTCACTCTGTTTACATCATTACAGTGCACTCTGTGTCTCAGTGTTGTAGTCTGGCAAATTGTACTACAGTAATTGTCACTATTTTACAGGTACAGTATTTATTGAATACTAATTGTATACTGTGCTTTGCTAGTGTTAAACTAAACCTAGCACTATTGCACCCCTAATATATGTTCAAACATGGTTTCAAGTCTTTAACCCTTTCCTGCCAGGGTTAAAGTGTCTACATCGGAACAACTGTTCCGATGTAGACAAATTGAAATCATGCAATCGTTTTTAGTCTGGCCCAAAAGCAGACATCCCAACCTGCAAAAACTCATTTCAGGGAGGTGGCTTCACCGCCCCCCCCCCCTCCCAGTTATATATTGGACACCTTGAAACCCTAAATAATATAGAGACTTATCATTAAAGTAGCTTCCTACTAAAGCCACATTAAAAAAAAAGTAGCTTTATTGCACAACCACATACAATAAGCCTATTTTCCAGTGATTGTACGCTTATTGAATGCTTAAATATTTTAGAATACGAAGTTTAATTACGTGCAGTAAATAAGGTAGTATTTGTGTTTTATTTTATTAAAATCAGTGGGGGCTTTTTGGTTAATGATGCATGCTTTGAGGGTTCTATAACGTCCCAGCAACTAAAGGCATTCTTTAAAAAAAACACTTTTCCGGATTTGGGCCACATTGGATCATGGTACTTGGAGTTTCAGGGAGATTGCATTCCATTTGCTGGCATCAGGGAGCCACTATTACAATCAGGGAGACACCCTGAACTTCAGGGAGAGTTGGGATGTCTGCAAAAGTGTCATTATCCATTTGAAATAATCAGTTACTTATTCAAAAATGGGAATTAAAGCACCTATGCCAGAGTTTGCATCAATTTCTGTGCCCAAAACACAATTGGGACAGGCTAAAAACAATTGCATGTCATGGAGAGTTATTTACCCTGTGTATATTCATAGTGAAATCAGTGGCCCAATGGTTATTAACCCTTTGAAAATATCAGTTACTTATTCAGAAATGGTAATTACAGCACCTATGCCAGTTTTGGCATCAATTTCTGTGCCCAAAACTCCCTCAGGCCAGGCTAAAAACAATTTAATCTCATAGAGGGGGATCTACTGTGTGCATATTTATAGTGAAATTAGTGGCCCAATGGTTATTAACCCTTTGAAAATATCAGTTACTTATTAAAAAAAATGGGAATTACAGCACCTTTTCCAGGGTTGGCATATATTTCTGTGCCAAAAACATCATTGGGCAAGGCTAAAAGCAATTGGATGTCATGGAGGGGGATCTACCCTACATATATTAACAGTAAAATCAGTGGCCCAATTGTCATTAACCCTTTGAAAATATCAGTTACTTATTTAGCAATGGTAATTACAGCACCTATGCTAGTGTTGGCATCAATTTCTGTGCCCAAAACACCATTGGGTCAGGCTAAAAACAATTGCATGTCATGGAGGGGGATCTACCCTACATATATTAACAGTACAATCAGTGGCCCAATGGTCATTAACCCTTTGGAAATATCAGTTACTTATTAAAAAATGGGAATTAGAGCACATATGACAGGATTGACATCAATTTCTGTGCCCAAACACCATTGGACCAGGCTAAAAACAATTGCATGTCATGGAGAGGTATCTACCCTGTGTATATTCATAGTGAAATCAGTGGCCCATTGGTTATTAACCCTTTGAAAATATCAGTTACTTATTCAAAAATGAGAATTACAGCACATATGCAAGGGTTGGCATCAATTTATGTGCCCAAAACACCATTGGGCCAGGCTAAAAACAATTTCATGTCATGGAGGGGGATCTACCCTACATATATTAACAGTAAAATCAGTGGCCCAATGGTCATTAACCCTTTGAAAATATCAGTTACTTATTCAAAAATGAGAATTACAGCACTTATGCCAGCGTTGGCATCAATTTCTGTGCCCAAAACACCATTGTTCCAGGCTATAAACAATTGAATGTCTTGGAGGGGGATCTACCCTACATATATTAATGGTAAAATTAGTGGCCCAATGGTCATTAACCCTTTGAAAATATCAGTTACTTATTCGAAAATTGCAATTACAGCACCTATGTCAGTGCTGGCATCAATTTCTATGCCCAAAACTCAATTGGGCCAGTCTGAAAATAATTGCATGTCATGGAGGGGCATCAACCCTGTATATATTCATAGTGAAATCAGTGGCCTAATGGTCATTGACCCTTTGAAAGTATCAGTTACTTTTTTAAAAATGGGAATTACAGCATCTATGCCAGGATTTGGCATTCATTTCTGTGTCCAAAACACCATTGGGCCAGACTAAAAACAATTGCATGTCATGGAGAGTTATCTACCCTGTGTATATTCATAGTGAACTCGTGGCCCAATGGTTATTAACCCTTTGAAAATATCAGTTACTTATTTAAAAATGAGAATTAAAGCACCTATGCAAGGGTTTGCATCGATTTCTGTGCCCAAAACACCATTGGGCCAGGCTAAAAACAATTGCATGTCATGGAGAGTTATCTACCCTGTGTATATTCATAGTGAAATCTGTGGTCCAATGGTTATTAACCCTTTGAAAATATCAGTTACTTATTTAAAAATGAGAATTACAGCATCTATGCCAGGGTTTGCATCGATTTTTGTGCCCAAAACACCATTGGGCCAGGCTAAAAACAATTGCATGTCATGGAGGGAGATCTACCCTACATATATTAACAGTAAAATCAGTGGCAAAATGGTTATTAACCCTTTGAAAATATCAGTTACTTAAAAAAAATGGGAATTACAGCATCTATGCCAGGATTGGCATTCATTTCTGTATCCAAAACACCATTGGGCCAGGCTAAAAACAATTGCATGTCATGGAGGGGGATCTACCTTACATATATTAACAGTAAAATCAGTGGCCCAATGGTCATTAACCCTTTGAAAATATCACTTATTCAAAAATGGGAATTAAAGCACCTATGCCAGGGTTTGCATCAATTTCTGTGCCCAAAAAACCTTTGGGCATTCCCATATACAGTGTAACAGATTTGCCATAGGCAGTCTACATCAGGTACATTCATACGATTGAGCCCTATTCCACCTCCCTAAATCTTTTGGGGTTATGTTACGTAAACTCTATTAATTCATTTAATGTGCGACTCACGCCACGTTAACTGAGGTGTTGGCAACCAAGCCCTGGCAATGCTTTTTGTAATTATTGTTTCATCTATTGAGGGCATATCTAAAATCAATTTTTCTTTTAGATATTTCAGATGATATTCTCCTTCGTTAAAGAGTAGCATATTGTACCATCCTGATATTGCAGTTTTTCCCTTTTGAAAAATATTTATTCCCGCATACACTCTCTCCCAATTTTTAGAAAAAGCTTTAAGATCAAATTTAGTGAGAAAATGACTGGAAATATCCAAAAAGGTCTCTGTTAGGTAGATTATATTTTTCCTTAAGGTAACCAAACGTTTGTATAATTTTACTATCTGTATCTATACATTGAGAAAAATATTCTAGCCCTCTAATTTTCCATCTTTTAAAGACTTCCGAATCATGACCTGGGAGAAAAACTGGGTTATTATGGATCGGTAGAAATTTAGAACAATGGAAGTCTACACCTAGAGATGTACACATCTTTGGCCATGCTATTATGGGATTTTTAATTGTATACATTTTTTTAATTATAGGAGGATATTCTTTAATGTTCATATGTACTAACGCCTTTAATGAATTAGGCCTAAAGAGGTAAAATTATATCGGCTATATTACGAGTCTTGCGTTGGGAGGTCCCAACGCTGCTTTCTAACGCCCGCTGGTATTACGAGTCTGGCAGGTACAGGTGTACCGCTCACTTTTATTCCGCGACTCGAGCTTACCACAAATACCCTTACGTCAATTGCATATCCTATCTTTTTAATGGGATTTGCCTAACGCTGGTATTACGAGTCTTGGAAGAAGTGAGCGGTACACCCTCTCCTGTCAAGACTGATACCGCATTTAAAAGTCAGTAGTTAAGAGTTTTATGGGCTAACGCCGTAACATAAAACTCTTAACTAAAGTGATAAAAAGTACACTAACACCCATAAACTACCTATTAACCCCTAAACTGAGGCCCCCCGCTGTAATACTCCTGACCAATATAAAATTGGTTTTGTTGCTCTTGTGTTTTAAGTCTCAGCAAAATGGTTATATTTACTAAGATCATAAACTGTGAGCTAATTAGTAACAAATACAGTAATGAATGACACTGGAAAAGAAACAACGTGTGTTTATTATAACACAGGTTTCCTATGAGCAGTGTTAGAATAGCTGTCTCAAGTTTCGGCTTAATGACTTGGTTAGAGGTATAATGTTCAGCAGGAATAATCACTTCAACAAGTTGTTTGATAGAATATGTACAGCGCCAATAAAGGCTACCACTCCTTACTTCAACAAGTTGTACCAGGTGTTTCAATAGTATCGCAAACAAACTTCACACACTCTCACTGGAATAAAATATTTACAAGTCCCACACATTCATTCACATCCTTTTGGAAGCATATATGAATAACTGGTTGTTCAGTCACAGGTTTGTACGAATAGTGCTTACGAGTTCTTAGAGGATTTATCGGCATATAATCTTACCACTTCAGTCTCTAAGTAAGCGATCACAGTACCTTTGTCTTGGGAGGAATATACCTGATGAGAAAAGATCCGGAGGTTTGTTTGTCCCACAGCGTGTGGAGAAGTGAGAAGCCGGTGAGAGTGTGACTTACTTCCGGTTGCGGTAAAGATGATCCGATACACAGCTGATGCTGGAATCTTACACAGAGCTAAATATTGCGGCTGCAAAAAATACTGAATAGCTGAATGTGATAAAGGTTTGAATTGAATAAACCTCTAAGAGTATAACCTAGTAAAGGTTATAACAAGCTGAATAATTCAAAGGATAAATAAACAGAGACCTGGTCTTTAGAACTATGAATATAAGCTAAACTCTTAACAGAGCAGGCTTAAACAAAGTACATCAATTAACAGGCAGTTTGAATATGGCAATGTGAGGTTTAAATAGGGTTTGGCTGTTGGTAGGAGGGATCAGTCCTTAAAGGTATATTACACCCGCACATCATAAACACTTTAATAAATTATTTAACCCCTAATCTGCCGACCGGACATCACCGCCACTTTAATAAATATATTAACCCCTAAACCGCCGCACTCCCGCCTCGCAAACACTAGTTAAATTTTATTAACCCCTAATCTGCCGTCCCTAACATCGCCAACACCTACCTACATTTATTAACCCCTAATCTGCCGCCCCCAATGTCGCCGCTACTATATTAAATTTATTAACCCCTAAACCTAAGTCTAACCCCCCCAACTGAAATATAATTTAAATAAAATAAAAGTAATTACTACAATTAAAAAAAATATTCCTTTTTAAAACGAAATACTTACCTATAAAATAAACCCTAAACTAGCTACAATATAACTAATAGTTACATTTGTATCTAGCTTAGGGTTTATTTTTATTTTACAGGCAACTTTGTATTTATTTTAGCTAGGTACAATAGTTATTAAATAGTTATTTACTATTTAATAACTTCCTAGTTAAAAAAAAAATACAAATACTGTATACCTGTAAAATAAACCCTAACCTAAGTTACAATTACACCTAACACTACTGAAATAACTGAATTTGAATGGTCACTAATACTCTATATTTCTTAGTGTCTGTTTGCTATATTCTTTAGTAAAAGGCTAATATTACATTTAATAATCCCTTATGAATTATTATACCCACTATAAAATATTAACACACAATCACTAGCTTAATTAAACTACTTGTAAGGTAATAAACTCACAAGTCGTGCTTCAGCAATACCAAAACTTTTATTAGAACGAGGCTAATTAAACATTATTACAATATGCAGATTAAATATAATTACACATATGCAGATCACTTATAAATACACAGCAGTGAACTAAACATCAATATTACACTAATACATTTGCCCAGTCTATGTGAAAGTATGGTGTGCTGTAAGTATATGTGTCAGCAAGAAGTACTCCTGTTTCTTTTATTGTAAGTTTTTCATCCCTCCCACAATGATGTGGTCACTCATATGCCAGCCCCCTTGTACTGTTTAAGGTATGGTTTACAACCATGCCATGTGGTCGGGGGAGGGAAGGCCTCTGGCCACACAAAAGGATCTCTATATAGCTCTTTCCTTAAACCAGCTGGTCATCCTTATCGGATGGGGCCTGGTAATGTGATCTTTCTACATTCCAAAGTGACCCAGTATCTGAATGAGGAGTTAACCCCTTCTTGACCATTCAGCTGAGTTGTTGCAGTATTATGCCATATTACCCTTTTCTGACCATATCTGAATTCAGATCATGCCTTTATTACATTCCCCCCTTTTGGCAATGGAGGTTACCATACCCTTCCATTCCAATGGTTGTTTTATATGAGTGAATCTGATGGAAGATTCCTAACCCCACCTATGTGTGATGGCTATATTAGTGTACTAAGGATGCTTCCATTCACATACCATAATATAAGTGATATACACGTGCAATTAATGATTTTAAATAACAACAGATACAAATTTGAATAATTATACATAATATAGAAATAAATAATATGATTATAAATGGATGTATGAACAGATTTCCCAATGCAGAACCCCATGATGACTGTTTCGAAAAGGAATTTGCTAATTTCTGCCACCAGGTATCACTTGACATCTCTGTAAAAGTATGTTCAATCCTTTGTAGTTCTTGTTCCTGATGGTAGAAATTTACATGAACACGTTCCCCAAAATTTTTAAGATGTTCTAGTAACACAGAGTCTTTTTGCAATAAGGTTACCCATTTTTGCCAAGGTGCATCATCTACTAATATTGGGGTTATGAGTGGAGCCCCCAAGGTAGGGTTATATGTGAGTAACTGTGGGACAGTGAAGTTAAACTGTAGTGAACTTATCCTCACAGGGTTCCCAGTAATACAATAAATCCCTGGTGTGATTTGTTCCCTTGAATTACACTTGTCAAACCATACATGCACTTCATCTTTAGGCTTCAACGCAACAAAACACACCTTTCCTTGTCCTAATGGAAAAATCATATTTTGGGGATTAACTTTCTCCACAAAACCATTGCAATATGAGTGATTATGCCAACAAGAATAAAAAATTATTCTTGCCTGGTTGGGTAGACATAAAACTTTAGAAGGAAACCTTATGCAGCCAGACATGTCTACCTGTTCCATATGGGAACCATTCCATATAAAATTTGGGAACTCTAACTCATGATGTAAGAGATGAGATTCTGTGACAGGTGTTCCTAGTGAAAACAAATGATAAACATTCTGATAGGTACCACTAGTGGGCACAAGTGAAAAAGCCCTGCATATATTTTCCCTGCAGCCCAACCAACTGTTTAACCATAATTCTTTGTGTTTGGATGCAAAACTGTTAATAACAGACTGCTCCCACCCTCCCAAAGGTGTATGGTTATTTTCCATAGCCTGTGCTATTAATTTAAAGTCAGTTGATAATGCTGTTTGCATGGAAATACACACAAAATCCCAGGATACTTCCCTTAACCTACTAATTACTCCTATCAGTATTTCCTCTGTATGTTGAATAGCTGGATCCTGAACCTGAATGACTGTCTGTGTCAGTGTCTCTACCAGGGTGTTTATCATTTGTTGCGTATGAATCCCTTTTGCTCTACTGGAGTAAGAAGCCTGGAAAAATAGCCAACAGGTCTCCATTTTTCAGCCTTCTCCTGCAGTAGGACTGTGGAAATAGAAGTGTCAGATGTGTATGTTTGTAAAGCAAAAGGGGCCTCCCTCTCCTCCGCGGCAAGGGCAGGGGCCGATGCCAAACCTTCCTTTAACACTTTAAATGCTTCCTCATGTTCTACACTCCAAGGAATTTTCCCAACATCCTCCCCCTTCAAAAGATCATAGAGAGGTTTTGCTTTTTCAGCAAACCCTTCAATGAAATCACGAGAAAAATTTACCAAGCCTAAGAATTGTCTTAAGGACTGCCCATGCAAAGGTCTGGGCACCCGAAGCATGGCTGTAACTCGTTCTCTAGTAGGGCATCTTGTACCCCTTTGGATCGATACTCCCAAAAATGTCACCTTTTGTCTCAGTAATTGTACTTTTGAAGTGTTTAACTTGAGGCCAGATTCAGCAATCAATTCAAACAGTTCATTCAGCCGCTCCAAATGTTCCTCTACTGTCTCTGTCTGTAACAAAATATCATCTACATACTGTATGATACTTTCTGGGACTGAGAATGTTTTTAATACCTCTGCTAACGCTTGGTGAAAGTATGTTGGCGAGCTATGGAAGCCCTGAGGGAGCGAATTGAAGCAATATTGGGTGTTTTAAAAGCAAAAAGCAAACTTATATTGGCACACTGGGGCTAGTCTGACACTCCAAAAACCATTACTTATATCCAGAACAGAATACCACCTACATGTGGCACTCAGTTTGGATTCCACTTCAGGAGTAGAAGCAACTAGATTTGTAACAGGTGGGGTAACTTTATTCACCATACGAAAATCAGCAGTTAACCTCCAAGTATTATTTGCTTTCTTTACTGGCCACAAAGGAGAATTATTAGAGGAGGAACATTTTCTAATTATTCCTTGGCTTTCAAGCTGACTAATAATTTACCTCACAGGTTCAATAGCTTCTGCTGGAAAACGATACTGTCTTTGTGGAGGGGGGTCTGGGCCTACAATATTGATTTCAATGCCTTTTAATATGCCGCAATCATTCTTATGTTGAGCCCATATGTCAGGGAAGTCCATGACCAATCTCTTCAAATCAGGGTGACTTTCAGTATCTGGCCACAACCTTTCTGAAGGAATTGATGCAATGGATGCTATATGACTGATGTATGAGTCATCTAATATAACAGGCTTTCTCCCTCTAGTATCCCTCCACAAAACATTGCTACACAGGTCCACAATCATCCCTTCTGATCTCATTATATCAGCACCAAGTATTGTACCCTCTCTGTTTTTGCTCTGCCAAATGGGAATTTGTTAGAAGAAAACAATAGATAGAGGCGCCAATGGTGCAGATCAATGGTGGCTCTTGAGAACTTCTGACAAGAGACAAACACAGGGTACTCACTTGTATGAAAGGCAATCAGTCATGCCCATAGAGACAGGCTGGATTTCTGCAGCAGTCCAGCTAGCTGATCAAGGACAATTCCAGAGTGCAGGGGATCATCAAACCCAGTGTATATACCAGCAGGGTATAAAGGCAGGATACTGGGGTCAGGGATTCGTGCCCTGATAGTAGCATAGCTCCAAGCTATACACGACACTTAGAGTTGGTAAAATTAAAAACAAATTTATTAAAAATTGTAAAATACACAACTCATGTTTGTGCCAATAAAAGCTTGGACAAGCAGAGAAACAATGCAACGCGTTTCTCAGTAAAACTGTTTCATCAAGCATGTTACTCATCTGTTACTTTCATCCTTATATAGGGCTACGCTACTAAAAAAAAACATTCCCACCCCCAACAAAACAGATCCAAGAACCAATCAGAACCCTTCGTTTGTACACACACCCCCTGCTGCAATATTGTTTCAAGAGATTATATGACTAATAAATAATTTTATAAGTAGATATTATTGGCCCTGCAATGTGTTGGAACAGTATTTGTAAAATCAATCCTTTCGTTGTAGTATTATTGATATTTTAGCTAATTTTGCTTATAATTTTCATTGTTCGTCAATCCTGCTTCTTAATAGGTATAAAAACCTGTCAATCAAATGTCCTCTAGATGAACCGTTCAATGAGCCAATTACATCCATTAGCGACACTATATCAACTACTCCATGGTCCAATTACCTCAGCAACCGCTGTTGTATGGCGTCTACCAATAAGGAGCGATCTACGGGACAACACCCGAAATTAGACCAATACTGAAGCGTATACTGCCGGGGAAGCTGTCTCTACTATTATCTCTGCAGGCCAACCCGATTGGCCCTAATAAAAAGTGACGAGAATTACGTCACACATGTAAATAAACAAAAACGTGTGGTTATTATAAACAGCTAAGCGTCTATATTAGTGTGATCGTTATAAGAGGCTAAGTGTCTATAGCCATTTTTATACAATACTCAAACAGTCATTTAGTTGTATTATATAAATCTGTTTGGGTTGATGTTTAAAACCACACGGCTGCCCTGGAAGTAATAATATGACTGAATGGTGTGAAGATTAATAAGACTATCATCCAAGCTGTTAAGTGTGGAGGATTTCACTAGTGATGTCAATATAATTCCTAGTGTGAGACTTTCTCCTATATACCTAAGTGTTAAAAAGAAAAAATGTTAATAATTGTCTACCAGAAAAAAATACTGGTATCAAAAAATATAACAAGTGAACAGTGATAATATCCGCTCTCTCACAACTTATGAACATGACATGTGTGAATGGAATAGTGTCTAGAGTGTAAATACTCAATTGATATATAAACAATAGGTGCAAATATAAATAAATAAATGAGGACATTATTAAAAGTGACGTAAATAACGTCATATAAAAGCTAATAAACATAATTGTGAATCCTCAGTGATGATAAAGTATCTGTGATGTGTCTTCTTATATGACAAATATGAAGTGGCCCATGCAGATTTATTACCATCATTGGCAAAGTTTAAGTTCAAATGTGAATAAAGTGTTCTAAGCCTAATGAAGGGCGCTAAAATTATAATTATAATATGGTCAGTGAATGTGAATTAGTGAAGGACTATAAGCATAACAAAGGGATCTTACACGCACTAGTATACCTAATGGATACTTAAAAACCTAAACAGCTCTAAATATAATAATGGCTATAATAATATATATAATAGTATATATTATATATTAAGTGAATGTAACAGTGTGAAAAACTAATTGCAGCAGGACGGGCTCACACAAATTCTGGTGTACAAATAGAATAATAAAAAACAAATGTGCATACGTATGTGACCACCCTTCACACGGACCCATGTATGTATCGACACATATATACATCAGGCATGGTCAAAAGAGAACAGTATTAGTACCCTGTAGAAATACCTATAATAACTCAATAAATAAACTTATTTATGCAAAAAGGAGACCTCTACTATCTAGGATTTTCAGAAATACTATACAAAGGCAGCAGAATCTATGACTTTGTTTAACCCCATTGGGAAAAGAGTTTAGAATTTAAAAATCCAGAACGTCTCCCTTTGTCTGAGTTGTGTAAATCTGTTATAATAATGACTTCTAGGGACACTTTCTAGTGGGGTGATCTTAAACTGGCATTTTCCTCTGGTATATTTAGAACAACAGTGTCTTGAGACACTGTGTTTAGGAGATTTTTTTATTACATTCCTCTGATGTTCGCCCCATCTAAGTCTGACCTTCCTGCAGGTGCGTCCGATGTATTGGATCCCACATGCACATGTAAGTGCATATATCACATAGCTAGAATCACATGACAGATGTTCTGAGATGTGGTATTGTTCGCCTGTTGTATATGAAGTGATGGACGTTGTCCCATGCGTGATAAATTTACACATTTGGCAACGTCTATGACTGCATCTAAAAGTGCCAATATTAGTTGGAGTTCTCCCTATAAGATTGTTATTGTTGTTGCCCCTAATTCTCTGATGTTTAATGGGTTTCCTAGTCATCACTACTTTTCTAGGTGCCAGTTTTTGCTTCAAAGTTGGAGCTCTCCTGTATACAACCCTAGGTTGTGGGGCCAATATTTTCTTTAGAATGGGATCTTTGAGCAATATTGGCCAATGTTTCTTAAGAACTTTGCTGACCGCTTTCTGATTTGAATTATATTGAGTTACAAATAAGGGTTGTCCCTGCAGAAATGGGAATTTCCTTAGTCCACTGATTTCCTAATGTCATAGTCACATTTGGGATAAGGGATGCTTGGGACTGGGATCCCGCAAGTCCCACAAGAAATGTCTGTCTTGTCCCTTGTGGGGGACTTAATGGTAAGTCTGTTAGAGTTACTGAAGTTCCTGTGTCTATGAGGAGTTTTGTGTGATGGCCCTCAATCACACCATAGACACAGGGACGTCCAGAATGATCCCTAAAGGTATTACATATAGGAACCATGTCATCCAGGACCTGAGGTAGTCAATCAGAGCAGGATATCAGAGGAAAACTATTTTCATAATTCTTCTCATGATATCCCACTTCCCCTCCCCCCACAGTCATGACTCTCAAAGCCTCATGCGCTGGGCCATACAGATTAGTACCAGGCCTAAGCTTTGAGGTGTATTCCTGTCCTGTTTTATCTGGGGGCTTAATCTTGTTATTGTTCCCGATCCAATTCTGGGCATAGCTTTCTTTTGGAGGTGCAGAGGGATATACTTTTTCCTGCCCTCTCTCGGTTTCCTTCTGAATTCTCTTTAAAAATCTGCAATCTACTCATCTGTGCCCATATTTATTACAGTAATGGCAAGTACCTTTAAAGGGACCCTCTGAATATTTATGTTTCCCTTCATTAGTGGTTACCACAGCAATTCTGTGTTGCCCTGTGTTCCTTTTCTTTAGAATGTTCTGCCTAGCCTTATCTATAATAGATAACACACCCTCTAGTGTATTCTTTTCCTCAGCCATCATTTGTATGCTAGGGTCCAAATATGTGAATTTTTTAATTAAATACTGCAATATATCATGAGGTGTCTGTTCTGGTGAAATTCTATGTGTCAATCTATATAATTGTTCAAATTTAGCTGCAAATACCCATGGGTCATGATTTAATGTTACTTGCATTTCTGCAAGAGAGTGACTGTCTAAATCTCTACTCCCTGTCACTAGTTTACAAACAGCTTTTAATCTGTCCCCATCTGAACCCCATTTATCCTCCTTAAACCAATCTGTGTTCAAATTAACTGGGCCTGCAACTGGTGATTGTAATCTAGCTACAATGCTGCCTGGAAGCCAAATCTTTAACAGTATACACGCTTCTTTAGGAGAAAGCATGTATTGTTTTATTGCAGACTCAAAATTTGACATGTTAGTAAATACATCTGCTTTAACATCATACACTGGAAAGAGAGGTTTTAACTTTACCAGTTGTCTCATTACTTTATCTCTATCTTGGTTTTTAATGGTAGTTGATACCAAGGATGATGTTTCAGCAGAGGTGGTAGAAAAAAGTAAATTTTGCAATCGAGTTAAATTTCTTCCCCTGGATCTTAAACTGGGTGTTAATGATAAAGTATCTGTTTGATGCTTTGGATTTAATGTTCTTGGCTTAGTTATCTGTGGGGTTAGTATTGGAATGTGTGTGCTCTCTGTATTTTGTGTGTGATCCAATCTTTCCTCACTGTGTGGAATAGGCACCCTCCCCCATCAACATGTGGACTTTGCACCCTTCCCCCATCAACGTGTGCCCCATCTTCCTCTGACACAAATGCATTCTCTTTATTTAATACTGCAACAGGGGTTAAGTTTGCAAGCCCCTGTCTCAATGAAGCTATAAGTTGGCCTCTCGCGTCATAATTTTCTTCTAAAGTATTAATATATTCTGCATTTACACCACACGTGGGGCAATTCTCATCCAATGAGTTACAATTGATCTCTGTTAACATGGCTATTGGGGGAGAATGTTCAAAGATTGCTCTATTCATTTGGTCTTTGATAGCTAACAACAGTTTCATGCAATTCTGTAATTTAGATTTTTCTTTTGTTAAACAAAACCTCTTTTTATCAATAAGCTTATTCTCATTCTCACATTGCAACCACACATTTTTCAGTCTTTTAACTATGTCAGTATTCTCATCAATAACAGGCTCAAATGTGCTACATTCTGCATATTTAACAATTAATTCCATACTCACACTTTAAAGTGTCTTCAGACTGCCAGTAAATCAGATTCACATCCTGCGCGATATGATTTTCTCTGCGTCTGGTTCGACTGATCCTTAGGTATTCGCCTAAATGCCTCTTGGATCTCTAGTCCTGGCCAAGGACCTTACTGCTGAAACGCTCAACTCAAAGACAGTATAGCAAAAACTATGTCACGATTCTGTCCATTCATCACCGTGTCGCCGCGGCTCCCGGATCTCCTCTGCCTGAAGTTACGTCACGTTGCGTAGCAACGTGACGCATTCTCTGACACTCCCCTCTGATGTCACGGCTCCTCTCTCCTGCCTTTAAATGATGGCGGGAGATCTTACTCGGGGCCCGTTTGTTAGCTTGTCTCCGGTGCTGTGAGTACTTATTGCGAATCTGTATATCGACCATTGCCTGCCTGACCTTGCTTTTGCCTATACCCTCAATCTGTCTCCTGGATATTCTGACCCTTGCCTGTCTGACACTGCTTTTGCCTCAATCTGCTAAAAAGAACATATATCATTTGTTTGCTGTTAAACTGTTTAAAGGGACATTTTACATTTGTTTGTTGCAAACTTGCTTAAAGGGACTTTTATCATTTGATTGCTGCAAACCTGCTTAAAGGGACATTTATCATTTATTTGTTGCAAACCTGCTTAAAGGGACATTTATCATTTGTTGGATACAAACCTGCTTAAAGGGACGCTTATCATTTTTTTGTTGCAAACCTGCTTTAAGGGACATTTATTATTTTTTATTGCAAATCTGCTTAAAGACACATTTATCATTTTTTCCTTCCTACTACCTAAGTTTATCCTACTAAAAGGGTTCAACCGCTATCTCTTGTGCATCAATCCAGACCTCAAGAAAATATACAGAGATTCTACTTCTTTTGTGAGTACATTGTATCCTGCTTATTTTGTTTCTTGAGTGGGTCACGTCCTGGTTATTTCTCAGTGTGCTAGCGTGTGTTTTACTTTTCACGCTAGCAGTTGGGTTAAATCCTGGGCTGATCTTATACGGCTGACAAACTAGGTTAAATTTTCGTCCAAAAATCACACTTGTATTATAAAAATAACATGGATTTGTCCCCCCTTTAAACAAGTGTAGTTGGTAAGAAAATTATCGCTGGTTCGGCTCGCCAATGAAATAACTGAATTTAAATGGTCACTAATACTCTATATTTCTTAGTGTCTGTTTGCTATATTCTTTAGTGAAAGGCTAATATTACATTTAATAATCCCTTATGAATTATTATACCCACTATAAAATATTAACACACAATCACTAGCTTAATTAAACTACTTGTAAGGTCATAAACTCACAAGTCCTGCTTCAGCAATACCAAAACTTTTATTACAATGAGGCTAATTAAACATTATTACAATATGCAGATTAAATATAATTACACATATGCAGATCACTTATAAATACACAGTAGTGAACTAAACATCAATATTACACTAATACATTTGCCCAGTCTATGTGAAAGTATGGTGTGTTGTAAGTATATGTGTCAGCAAGAAGTACTTACTTGATGCTAACTGATCATCCCAAAGATAAAAGAGAATGAGCCCCAGTATTCCTGTTTCTTTTATTGTAAGTTTTTCATCCCTCCCACAATTATGTGGTCACTCATATGCCAGCCCCCTTGTACTGTTTAAGGTATGGTTTACAACCATACCATGTGGTCGGGGGAGGGAAGGCATCTGGCCACACAAAAGGATCTCTATATAGCTCTTTATTTAAACCAGCTGGTCATCCTTATCGTATGGGGCCTGATAATGTGATCTTTCTACATTACAAAGTGACCCAGTATCTGAATGAGGAGTTAACCCCTTCTTGACCATTCAGCTGAGTTGTTGCAGTATTATGCCATATAATATTACCCTTTTCTGACCATATCTGAATTCAGATCATGCCTTTATTACAACTACACTATCATTAAATTAATTAACTAAACTACCTACAATTAACTACAATTAAATTAAATAAACTAAAGTACAAAAAACAACAAACACTAAATTACAGAAAATAAAAAAAAAAATTAAATTTTGTTAAAACGAATTACACCTAATCTAATCCCCCTGATAAAATAAAAAAGCCCCCCAAAATAATAAAATTCCCTACCCTACACTAAATTACAAATAGCCCTTAAAAGGGCCTTTTGCGGGGCATTGCCCCAAAGTAATCAGCTCTTTTACCTGTAAAAAAAAAATACAATACCCCCCACAACATTAAAACCCACCACCCACACACCCAACCCTACTCTAAAGCCCACCCAATCCCCCCTTAAAAAAACCTAACACTAACCCCCTGAAGTTCTTCCTACCTTGAGACGTCTTCACCCAGCCGGGCACAAGTGGACCGCCAGAGGGGCAGAAGTCTTCATCCGATCCGGCCAGAAGAGGTCCTCCAGAGGGGCAGAAGTCTTCATCCAGGCGGCATCTTCTATCTTCATCCATCCGGAGCGGAGCGGGTCCATCTTCAATCCAGCCGACGTGGAGCATCCTCTTCATTCGGATTCTTCTTCAACAATGACGGTACCTTTAAGTGACGTCATCCAAGATGGCGTCCCTTGAATTCCGATTGGCTGATAGGATTCTGTCAGCCAATCGGAATTAAGGTAGGAAAAATCCTATTGGCTGATGCAATCAGCTAATAGGATTGAAGTTCAATCCTATTGGCTGATCCAACCAGCCGATAGGATTGAGCTCACATTCTATTGGCTGTTCCAATCAGCCAATAGAATGCGAACTCAATCTTTTTGGCTGATTGCATCAGCCAATAGGATTTTTCCTACCTTAATTCCGATTGGCTGATAGAATCCTATCAGCCAATCAGAATTCAAGGGACGCCATCTTGGATGACGTCACTTAAAGGTACCGTCATTGTTAAAGAAGACTCCGGTTGAAGAGGATGCTCCGCGTCAGCTGGATTGAAGATGGACCCGCTCCGCTCCGGATGGATGAAGATAGAAGATGCAGCCTGGATGAAGACTTCTGCCCCTCTGGAGAACCTCTTCTGGCCGGATCGGATGAAGACTTCTGCCCCTCTGGCGGTCTACTTGTGCCCGGCTGGGTGAAGACGGCTCAAGGTAGGGAGATATTCAAGGGGGTAGTGTTAGGTTTTATTAAGGGGGGGATTGGGTGGGTTTTAGAGTAGGGTTGGGTGTGTGGGTGGTGGGTTTTAATGTTGGGGGGTATTGTATTTTTTTTTACAGGTAAAAGAGCTGATTACTTTGGGGCAATGCCCCGCAAAAGGCCCTTTTAAGGGCTATTTGTAATTTAGTATAGGGTAGGGTTTTTTATTTTGGGGGGCTTTTTATTTTATTAGGTGGATTAGATTAGGTGTAATTAGTTTTAAAAAATTGTAATTATTTTTTTATTTTCTGTAATTTAGTGTTTGTTGTTTTTGTACTTTAGTTTATTTTATTTAATTGTAGTTAATTGTAGGTAGTTTAGTTAAATAATTTAATGATAGCGTAGTGTTAGGTGTAGGTTAGGATTTATTTTACAGGTATATTTGTATTTATTTTAACTAGGAAGTTATTAAATAGTTAATATCTATTTAATAACTATTCTACCTAATTAAAATAAATAAAAAAATAAACCCTAAGATAGATACAATGTAACTATTAGTTATATTGTAGCTAGCTTAGGGTTTATTTTATAGGTAAGTATTTAGTTTTAAATAATAATTTATGTCATTGTAGTAATTTTATTATGAATATTTAAAATAATTTTTAAATTAGGGGGGGTGTTAGGGTTAGACTTAGGTTTAGGGGTTAATAACTTTATTACAGTGGTGGCGACGTTGGCGGCGGCAGATTACGGGTTAATACATTTAATATAGTTGCGGCGACGGGGGGGCAGAGTAGGGGTTAATAAATAAAATGTAGGTGTTGGCGATGTTGGGGGCGGCAGATTAGGGGTTCATAGGGATAATGTAGGTGGCTGCGGTGTCCGAAGCGGCAGATTAGGGGTTAATAATATAATGTAGGTGTCGGCGATGTCGGGGATGGCAGATTAGGGCTTAATAAGTGTAAGATTAGGGGTGTTTAGACTCGGTGTTAGGTGTAGACATAAAATGTATTTCCCCATAGGAAACAATGGGGCTGCGTTAGGAGGTGAACGCTGCTTTTTTGCAGGTGTTAGACTTTTTTTCAGCCGATTCTGCCCCATTGATTCTATGGGCAAATTGTGCACGAGCACGTTTAGCCAGCTTACCACTACCGTAAGCAGCGCTGGTATTGAGGTGAGATGTGGAGCTAAATTTTGCTCTACACTCACCTTTTTGCGGCTAACGCCAGGTTTAAATAAAAACTGTAATACCAGCGTTGTCTTAAGGGAGCGGTGAAAAAAAGGCTCGTTAGCAACGCACCCCTGTTACCGCAAAACTCGTAATCTCGCAGTATATTTTTAGTGCTAAGTGAGAGCTATCTGTTAGCCAGTCTGGGACTATTTTCAACAAACATGCTAGGTTATATTTCTGGATTGAGGGAAAGTTAAACCCAGCATGTTCTTTGCATTGATTAAGTCTCTTTAATGAAAATGTAGGTTTGGACTTACCCCATAGGAAAAGTTTAAAGGCAGTATTTAAATGCTTTATGTCAAGCTTTCTTAAGAAAAGTGGGACATTATGCATTACATACAATAGTTTAGGCAGGGCTACCATTTTAATTAAATTGATTTTACCGGCTAATGAGAGTGGAAAAGAAGACCACTTTTGTATATCAGCCAAGATTTTCCTAATGACTCCAGAAAAATTTCCACTATACCATTCTTCCGGACATTTAGCTACATTAATTCTTAGATATTTTAAGTTATTCTCTTCTTTAAATGGCATTGAGGAGTATGAATATTTGTTCCTGTTTAACCATAACAGCTCAGATTTTTGAGAATTTACTGCATATCCAGAAAAAGAGATGAAGGCTCCTAAACACTGCCATCAATTTAGGTACATTCTCCTCTGTATTAGAGAAAAATATAAGTAAGTCGTTTGCATATAATGAAATTTGAATATCTGCAGCTCCTACTTTTATGCCCTTAATACTATTGCAAAGCACAATCGCTAAAGGTTCAATGCTTAAATTAAACAAGGGTGAAAGGGGGCAGCACTGTTGAGTACCTCTATATAATTGAAAATAGTCTGTGCATAGCCCATTAACTATCAGTGCTGACCTCGGTTTACTATATAAAGCTTGAATAAATGCCAAAAAGGACCTACAAAACCAAATCGTGCCAAAACTTCAAATAAGTGATCCCAGCTAACAGAGTCAAATGCCTTTTCGGCATCTAACACAATAATTACCTTGTGTTTTTTATCAGTTTCCCCCTTTTCCTTCTGTATATTATAATAATCCACTGTTAGCAATAATTTTCTCAGGTTAGAGAAAGATCTACCCTTCAGAAAACACGTTTGATCGTTATGAATTATTTTCGGTATAATTTTCTGTAATCTGGCTGCTAAAATACTAGATAATAATTTATAGTCCGTATTTAACAATGAGATTGGTCGATAGGAATCTAATTTTTCTGGGTTCTTACCTTTTTTAGGCACAAGGGCAATTAAGGAACTTCTAAAATAACTGGAGATTGTATATCCCTGAGAGAAATATGCATTAAAAAGCTTAGTTAGTGGATAAACTATTTGCTCAGAAAGAATTTTATAATACAGGCAATGCATCCGGTCCTGCAGCTTTATTAAGGCTACTTTCTTTTATAGCCTTTATAATCTCCTCTTTAGTAATAGGTTAATGCATTAACTTCAGAGCCTCTTCTTCCAAACAGGGGACATTGCATATATTCCAGAAGGAATTTTTATTAGTTACATTAACTTCTTTAGACAAAAAAATCTGCTTATAACATTCCAAAAATTCTACACTGATTTCGGTGGACTGGGTTAGCCTTTTTCTTTACTTTGTATCACTGATATATGATTGGTAACCCTATTTTGTTTGACTAAATTAGCGAGATTTCTTCCTATTTTGCCTCCATATTTATATAACCTGGCGTTAGTTCTTAAAACCTCACTAGCTGCCTTTTGCTGTAGAAAGATTTCTCTTTCTTTTATTGCCTGTACATACTTTCACCAATTTGTAGCTGAGGCTTCCCGCACGTATGAGTTATATGCATTTGTAAGCTGATTGGTTAACTGTATATCCTGCATCTGATTCCTTTTTCATAGTTTATATAGATATGCCTTTATTTCTCCTCTAAGCAGCGCCTTGGAGGCCTCCCAATATTATAATATGTCTCAGGGTTTTTTACAGAATTTACATTATAGAGTTCAAAGCTCTTCCAAGTTTCTACCAGCCAATTTTTAAATTTCACATTTGTATAAAAGTACTTAGGGAAAGGATATGAAGCAATAGTTTTCCGGGAGACGTCCATTGTAATTGTCCGGGAGATTGGAGCATGATCTGAAATAAGGATAGCTGCAATATCTGCTTCTACCATGCCAGTTAGCTTTTCATTAATTAATATATAATCTATTCAGGAAAGGGTTAAGTTTTTTAAGGTGCTTTAAAATCATTTTTCTTTTAATATGTGAGGTAATGCCCCTTATACTCCATGATATAAAATTTATGTTAATTTTATCCATCACCAAAGACATCTACTTTACTCATAGCATGTAGCAAGTACAAATATGAGAGGGGGGAAGGAAAATAAAAAACAACCATTAAAATTAAACCATTCACTTGGTATACGTTCCATTAATCAGTATTGTTCTTTAGTGCTCATAAATGAGTATATGCATGTACAATTATTATCTTTACTAACTATCTTCTAAGAATCTGTTGGCTTCCTGTTGTGTATTTAATATATAAATAAAAGTAAAAGACCCAGGCGCCTACCCTAAGGAGGCTAGGTATAAAGTGTGAGAAACCAAAGAGGTGACTAAAAAAGGTTTAATAAATTTGTAAAATCAACATATAATATAAAAACACAGTATTATACTTCATGGATCCATGAGCAGATAAAAAAGAATTTGACAATGCTAATAAAAAGCTGACAGTAGACCAAATAAAAAACAATGGAAAACCAAAAAAATGACAAATCAGTTGATCCTGTAGAAATAAAAACAATAAAAACAATAGTCTGATTGGTCTGAAATAGCCAAGGATGTAAAGTCTGCAAATAAAGTACTAATACAAAGGGGGGGTCCGGTGTGTCGAATCCTTTTTGAAGAAAAGATGTGCAAATCCAATAATTGGGGAATCCTATGGGTGATGAAAGTCAAATCCAAATGCAGTGGCACAATAAAGTAGCAAAAATAAAAATGTCAAGAGCGTGAAAAATATATTGGTGATCAAAAATGATATTGGTGATCAAAAATGAACAAATTTTGTGGCGAACATAACAAAGTGTAAAGTGTTCAAAAGATGCACTTAAAAATAGCAATAAAAAAGAAAAACATCCTCAATCTTGAAACAAGTGCAAACAATGACTGAAAAGGTGATCTTGTAGTGAAAATACAACAGACTCAAGTCTTGAGAAAGGCCTAGCACGGGCCGAAACGCGTAGACCAGCACTGGTAAGCCTTATTCCATTATTTGTCAATTATTTAGGACCATCTACACTATATTTTGTTTTTGCTTTTTTCCACAGGTGGACCGTTTTGTTCCCCAGTCTTTTTTCTTTATTTTCACTACAAGATCACCTTTTCAGTCATTGTTTGCACTTGTTTGCACTTGTTTCAAGATTGAGGATGTTTTTCTTTTTTATTGCTATTTTTAAGTGCATCTTTTGAACACTTTACACTTTGTTATGTTCGCCACAAAATTTGTTCATTTTTGATCACCAATATAATTTTTGATCACCAATATATTTTTCACGCTCTTGCCATTTTTATTTTTGCTATTTTATTGTGCCACTGCATTTGGATTTGACTTTCATCACCCATAGGATTCCCCAATTATTGGATTTGCACATCTTTTCTTCAAAAAGGATTCGACACACCGGACCCCCCTTTTGTATTAGTACTTTATTTGCAGACTTTACATCCTTGGCTATTTCAGACCAATCAGACTATTGTTTTTATTGTTTTTATTTCTACAGGATCAACTGATTTGTCATTTTTTTGGTTTTCCATTGTTTTTTATTTGGTCTACTGTCAGCTTTTTATTAGCATTGTCAAATTCTTTTTTATCTGCTCATGGATCCATGAAGTATAATACTGTGTTTTTATATTATATGTTGATTTTACAAATTTATTAAACCTTTTTTAGTCACCTCTTTGGTTTCTCACACTTTATACCTAGCCTCCTTAGGGTAGGCGCCTGGGTCTTTTACTTTTATTTATACACATCAATTCACGGGTAACAGCTAGGAGTTACTCACCCCCAGGCATACAGGTTCCCATCAGGCGCTTAGGCCAACTTACAGAGTGTATTTAATATATGCCATGTATTATCCTTAAGTACCTTAATCCTAGCAGGATACATTAAGAATGCCTTGTATCCTTTCTTAATTATTCGAGTACACAAGGGAGCCATTTCCTTTCTACGATTGGTTGTTTCCACTGAATAGTCCTGAAATTACATTATCCTAGATTCCCCAATCACATACCTCCCAACTGTCCCGATTTTCGCGGGGCAGTCCCGATTTTAGGGGTCTGTCCCGCTGTCCCAGGTTGCTAGCCATCTGTCCCGCATTGCCCCCATGCATTTAAAAAAAAAAAAAAATTCTATTGGGCCCATACACAGAAGCTGCTGGCTTTTCTCTCCCAGGGTTAAATACCTGTTAGATTCCTTGTGGAAAATGAATGGTGTGTGGGTTAAATAGGAGTAAGAAGGCTGTATACCCTCTGACCTCAGGTAATGGTGACCTCTAACCCCTGGTAGTGATGACGTCTAACCCCTGGTGATAATACTAGCATGCCTTCAGTTTTATACGATGAGCAGTGCAACACCAGGGTAACGAAAAGTGGCAGCCGCAGACTGCCAGCTAATGTGCTTGCCAACCCCAGGACCCCATACAATGAGTTACAGATACCCATATACGATGTAGTGTATTTGTCTATCTGTATCTATAAGTGTTTGTGTATCTGCATGTATAAGCTGTGTAGTGTGTGTGTCTATCTGTATCTATAAGTGTGTGTGTATCTGCATGTATAAGTGTAAGCTGTGTAGTGTGTGTGTATCTGTATGTATAAGTATAGGCTATGTAGTGTGTGTCTGCATGTATAAATGTAAGCTATGAAGTGTGTGTATCTGTATGTATAAGTGTATGCTGTGTAGTGTGTATCTGTATGTATAAGTGTATGTGTGTATCTGCATGTATAAGTGTAAGCTGTGTAGTGTGTGTATCTGTATGTATAAGTGAAGACTATGTAGTGTGTGTGTCTGCATGTATAAATGTAAGCTATGAAGTATGTGTATCTGCATATATAAGTGTATACTAAGTAGTGTGTGTGTGTATCTGCATGTGTAAGTGTATACTATGTAGTGTGTGTATCTGCATGTATAAGTGTAAGCTATGTAGTGTGTATGTGTATCTGCATGTATAAGTGTATGCTATGTAGTGTGTGTGCGTATCTGCATGTATAAGTGTATGCTATGTAGTGTGTGTGTGTATCTGTATGTATAAGTGTATGCTATGTAGTGTGTGTGTATCTGCCTGTATAAGTGTTTGATATGTAGTGTGTGTCTGCATGTGTAAGTGTATGCAATGTAGTGTGTGTGTATCTGTATGTATAAGTGTATGCTTTGTAGTGTGTGTGTATCTGTATGTATAAGCGTGTATCTGCATGTATAAGTGTATGCTATGAAGTGTGTGTGTGTATCTGCATGTATAAGTGTATGCTGTGTAGTGTGTCGGTATCTGTATGTATAAGTGTAAGCTATGTAGTGTGTGTGTGTATCTGCCTATATAAGTGTATGCTATGTAGTATGTGTGTATCTGCATATGCAAGTGTATGCTATGTAGTGTGTTACTGTGCATTTTTGCTACCTTTAAAGGCCAGATTCTAGAATATTAATGGGGAATGCAGAGAGCAGTTTTAAAGAATCTATTTTTAAATGTCCAATTAAGATAAAAAATATTTAGCAATGTCTGTGCAAAGGTTAATTAAATACAGAGCTCACATAGCTATACCAGTGGTTTGAGCTTGTGTTTAATTTGCTGACTAAGAGTATTAAAAGATATTACTTTATTTAGAATTTTATTTATATTACTTTGGTCTTATGATTTTTTTTTAAGCCCCGCCCCTGCCCACCACATTTAACATTTTTGCCGCGGGGGTGTGTGTGTCCCTCTTTTAAATTTTGAGAGGTATGTTAACATTTCCTTTCCTTTTGTTGTCTTAATTTCTTCTTATTGTCTTTATTTCATTTTCATGTCACAGAAAACAGTTATAGTTCATTCATCTGTTGAGCTATTGTCTGCAGGGCATCAGTAGAAATGTACGGTAAATGATTGTGTATAGATGATTGTTAATACTTCAGATTAGGACACTCTTCTAGTTTGCTGTTTGTGTGGCTTTGATGTCAAACATATTTAAAGACGTATATGTTGGTTACTTCAAATATATTATACGACTAGTTTATATTTTAATATAAAATGGGGTGTTTGAAACATTAATATAATGACCTTATAACATATATATCTACCTGAGGCGATTGGTTAAATAAATCCTCAAATGCTATTTTGTTAAGGTCATCCAGAAGTCAATAGAGTTTGACAGATTGTCCAGACAAACCACAATATTGGAAGCTCTGTTCTTCCTACACCTCTATGGTTTTTTTCACTGCATCGCTACATGGCTGAAAGTTACAGATGCGGAAGTGGTGAAGCCTGAAGGTTGCCCAGTGCCCTGAGAAGGGCGTGGCCGGGATGGTTTCTTACAGTTGCTGGCTCAGGATGCTGAAGGTGGCTGTTGGGTTGTTTCTAGCGGCGCTTCTTGCCTTTATTCTCGGAACATATACCTCGTCTGGGCGCCAGTCTCACCTGCAGCGACATTACTCAGAGAATGATCAGAGACCAATGCCAGGAGCCGAGCTCAGCAACATATTCTGGGCTGTGCAGGTGGGAGAGAAATAGAGTAATGTTAATATGGCATGTGTGACAGAAGTGAAGAAAGTGTAATCATTAAAGAAATAAAAAAAAACAGTAATATTTTTATTTATATAAAAAAAAATAAGAAAATTTGCTAATATAAAAGAGTTGGTGTTCCCTTTAGAAAATCTCCCACACAAATTCCAGGTTTAGTAAGAATACACTAAAGTTAGTTAAGTTATTTTATGCTGTTCAACTTTTAGTTGAATGAGGATACATTGTAAAGATAACGATCTCACAGAACAGGTAAGTATAATGCTACCTCAGCAGTTCAGCAAAAACACATATATTTTAGCACTCTGGATATAACACTATTTTGTAATAATCAGCCTTCGAGATCACAAGCAATAAAATCCAAACCTTGTAAAGCAAACATTTATTTAGTATGTTCTAAAAGATCAGGCAAATATAATCATCATAGAAATACAATAAGGAGATATACAGTAAGTTATACCATACTAAAACTATAAAATGATAACCCACAATGCAAGCATAAGTACATGTAATGATTATGTATGCTGCAAACATAAAGTACTATAAAATAATATGTATGAACTATATAGGTATAAATGAATTCCTGAACTAGTGGGGTTAGGAAGCATGTGGTGTGAATGGTGTGACTGTGACAGTGTGTGTGGCCAATGGATCTTAAAGGGAATAAAAAATTAAACTTTCATGATTCTGACAGACAATGCAATTTTAAAAACTTTTTAATTTATTTCCATTATCAAATTTGCTTTGTTGTCTTGGTATTCTTTGTTGAAGAGTTAATCTAGGTAGGTTGATAGGAGCTCAGGAGCATGCATGTGTCTTTAGCAGTCTATGGCAGCAGTGTTTGCAACTATGTATAACATTGCTATAAACAATGTTGCAAACAGTGCTGCCAGATGGCTAAAAATATAGGCACGCTCATAGCTCACCTAACTCTTTAAGAAAGGATGCAAAGAGAACTATGCAAAATTGATTATAAAAGTTAATTGGAAAGTTGTTTAAAGAGACATGAAGCCCAACATTTTTTCTTTTGTGATTAAAACAGAGGACGTTATTTTAAACAACTTTCCAATTTACTACTATTATCTAATTTGTGTAATTCTATTGATATACAGAGTTAAAAAGGATATCAAAATAGGTTCAGGGGCAGTAATGCATTACTAGGAGCTGCTGATTGGTGGCAGCACATAATGCCTCCAGTCATTGGTTCACCACATGTGTTCAGCTAGCTCCCAGTATTGCATTTCTGCTCCTTCAACAAAGGATACCAAAAGAATGAAGCAAATGTGTTATTTGAAGTAAACTGGAAAGTTGTTTTAAATCGCCATTGCTCTGATTTTCAGACTCCTAACCAAGCCCCAAAGTTTTATGAGAATACTGTCAGTTACCTTTGCCAGCTTGCTCCTGTTTGTGTAAAGGGTCTTTTCATATGCAAAAGGAGGGGGAGTGTCTGCTATTTCCCACTTGCAGTGGGCTTTCCAGCTACCTTTTCAACAGAGCTAAACTGAGAGCTTCTAAGTAAGTTTTTAAACAGTTTTATGCTGGATTTGTATATCAGTATAAGTGCATCCTTCTTTATAGTGGTGTCTATTACATGCAGTTATATGAACATTTAGTGTATACTGTCCCTTTAAGGGCTATAATAGTAGAAAAATAACATGCTGTAGTTAGAGCATGTAATTTTAATACTATTGATCCTGCACTGCTGTGTGTTTAACCCTTGCATCAGCGATGGTTTCCACTCAGGACCAGCAGTGCTCTGCGGGTCCCGATTGGTACTTCTACTGTATGCAGGGTTGTTAGTCTTAAAATTACATGATGTCTCAAATTAGAGCATGTCAATTTTTGACTGTTATGGCAATGTATGTTTCTTTATTGGATATACACACAGCTGCCTGACATCAAAGGTATTTACTTTGTCCTTTGAAACAAAGAGGACTTGATACCAGTACTACGTTACAATACATTGATCAAATTAAAAAAAGAAAGAAAATGAGGACGATTTCCCTTAAAGCTGACACATTTTTTTTTTATAATCAGGCCCTTACGATTTCAACCAACAGCCTATTTTTGTTACCTCCCATCAATCAATAGATTCAGGTTTTTCTTGACTGACAGTATTAAGAACTAAAAAATGTAAAAACACTGCCACACTCCATTCCATTTTTAAAAGAAACCTGCCATGTTATTTTCTACGCTGATCGTGTACAAATATAGTATGACTTATTACCAAACTAATATAGTTTGTATTCAGTTTTACAGATATTTAAATACTCTGCGAATCAAGTTTTAACATGGGTTCTGTGTTTTTGCAAGCTTGTGATGTACAATATTCTTTTGTTAATCATTTAAAGGGACACTAAACCCATTTTTTTTGCTTTCATGATTCAGCTAGAACATGCCATTTTAAGCAATTTTCTAATGTACTCCTATTGTCAATTTGTCTTCGTTCTCTTGCTGTCTTTATTTGAAAAAGCAGGAATCTTAGCTGAGGAGCCGGCCCCTTTCTGGTTTAGTACCCTGGGTAGCACTTGCTGATTGGTGGCTACATTTAGCAATCAATCAACAAGCGCTACCCAGGTGCTGAACTAAAAATGGGCTGGATCGATCCTAAGCTTACATTCTTGCTTTTCAAATAAAGATAGCAAGAAAACAAAGAAAAAATGATACTAGGAGTAAACTAGAAAGGTGCTTAAAATTGCATGCTCTATCTGAACCATGAAAGAAAAAAATTGGGTTTAGTGTCCTTTTTAGTTTATATGGTTTCACAAATCCAACCCGTGCTTGAAGATGCATGGCAAGGGAAGAGTTGTAAATATGCTCAGTCTCTGATGCAGATTGGGTTACCAGATTAGGGTGCCAGCCAAGGGCTGCAAAACCTGGTAAATATATGTATTTTCCAATGGAATCATTCCACTAAACTAAAATGGTTAGAAATTATGCATTAAATAAGTGCTTGAAAAATCCCAGGAGCCGGGGGGCCGCCGTTCATGGCTGCTAAATATGGTTGGTTATACTGCTGCCTATGGCTTCTACCAATCCAGGATTATTACTCATGTATAGGTTAGTGGAAGAAATAGGCACTATAAAGCATCACTTCCATGTGTTGACAAAACAAACAGTAGGAGCCAACATATCAAACTAAATAAACACTTTTGCTTTTTTAAAAAAAATAACTATTGACCATAGTCCGTGTAAATGATGCAGTACAATAGAATAATATAAAAAATTGGCTTAAAGGGACACTAGTGTAAAAGTGACTGACATACTCCAATTCATTAAAGCAGTGCTTTCCAAACTGTGTGTCGGCAGCAGTGTGTAGGTGTGTCCCTGCTTCAGCACAAATTTTTTTCAATTTATTTTTTTGGTTTCTGACTTTCCACCTGCCTGCTACGCATATCACATGGTTGACATGTGATTGATACCTTGTGGGTCACAGATCATCTTAACCAATTGGCGCAGCTTAGTGGGAACTGAAACTATTCCCATTGGCGGCTTTAGCAGCACATTGGCTCCTGACTGCATGTGTAGTCTCCTTAATTGGCTTGTGACTGCATGTATAGTCATTGAGTGGGACAGCAGTGTGTTTGCAGCGCGGGCAGTAGTCAATCAGACTCACCGAGCTCTGAGGGCGGCAGCTTAAACTCTGAGCTGAAGTCAGTGGGATTTTTTTGTAACTAGCTCCCAGTAGTGCATTGCTGCTCTAACTCTTGATATATGGATAGGAAGTGGAAACTTAAAAATGCGAGTGTCTATATCTAATATTCCACCAAATATTCAGAAACTGTGTTCATCCCATCAACCTCATACATCACATTAAAATAGTAAGTAGCTATTGGTGTTATTAAACTTTTTTTAATTCTTTCACAAACATACTGTTACTTGTAAATACATTTCATTATTATATAATGTATGTATGTGTCCGTATCTCTTAAAACTAGTTAGGTTAACCTCCTGTTTGCTAGTACAGCTGAATTACTGTGTCACGAAATGATGTAGGTCTAAAAAGTGTGTCACCAACATGAAAAGTTTGGAAAGCTCTGCATTAAAGCATATTATTTTAGCATTACCAACCCTGCAAGTCTAGGTGTTTAACCTCCCAGAAAGATGTTAATCACATAGTTAAAGGGACACTGAACCCAATTTTTTTCTTACGTGATTCAGATAGAACATGATATTTTAAGCAACTTTCTAATTTACTCCTATTATCAAATTTTCTTCATTCTCTTGGTATCTTTATTTTAAATGCAAGTTTAGAAGCCAGCCCATTTTTGGTGAACAACCTGGGTTGTTCTTGCTGATTGGTGGATAAATTCATTCATCAATAAAATAATGCTGTCCAGAGTCTGAACCAAAAAAAGCCTTCTTTTTCAAATAAAGATAGCAAGAGAACAAAGAAAAATTGATAATAGGAGTAAATTAGAAAGTTGCTTAAAATTGCATGCTCTATCTATCTGGGTTCAGTGTCCCTTTAAAGTATTGTCTGGGAGCCATAGAGATTTCGGTGAACCAATCAGCAGAGACAGTTGCCTGACCCTGCTAATCACCAGCCCTGTAACTAGATCATACACATTTTTGGTGTGATTAATACAATTTTCAATCCCCTTGTGAGAGAAAAATAAAGTGTAGACATTAACTTTTTTAAATGTTAGATTCCACAAAGCAATATGTGTGATGCAATTTAAGGTTTTATATGTGTTGGTAACAAGGAAAAGAGACACCATGAATACAAATTAAAAATGGCAACACAAAGATGTCTGCTAGATTGGGTTAGAGTTAGGATGATAGAAGATAAAAAAACTTGCCCAAAATACCTAAGAATTTTTAGCATTTTTGCTATCACTCCATTTAAACATACATAAAGCCTTTTTTTATTTAATAAACTTTATTTCCATCATTCAAATGTTATACAAAAATAAGTCTTCATATTCTTTAAATACATTACATTTCCATTTCACATTATTTTATAAAATACTAAAATATATTTTATTTATCCTTATATCTTTTAAGTGTCTTTATCATCCCTTTTCTAACTTTTTCTATCTTAAAGACACAGACATTATTTTATCCCTCTATAGATAATATTTTGTAGCTTTACTTTCATACATAGGATATATAGTTCCCATTTGTCTAAAAATGCATTAGCTCTCCCCGCTGGATCCAATAAAGCATCATATATCTCTGTTATAATTTGTTGCCAAATTGCTTTTTTAAGTAATGAGATGGTAGTCGTTTTTCCCAGTCCATAATTTCGTAATGATTCTCCTCACTATCAGTATTACCATTATAATATATGTTTTCCTTTTGTTTTTTAATTAAATTGGGTAGCTGGAGTAATAATACATCCTTGTTTATTTAAAGGGACATAAAACCCCATTTTTTTCCTTCATGATTCAGATAGAGCATACAATTTTAAACAACTTTCCAATTTACAATTTTCTTCGTTTTTTCGTTTTATCATTTGTTGAAAAGCTGGGATGTAAGCTCATGAGTGTGCACGTGTCCACAACTCTATATGGCAGCAGTTTTGCAACAATGTTATACATTAGCAGGAGCACTAGATGGCAGCACTATTTCCTGTCATGTAGTGCTTCAGGCATGTGCACACTACCTACCTAGGTATCCCTTCAACAAAGAATAACATGAGAACGAAATAAATTTGATAATAGAAGTAAATTGGAAACTTTAAAAATTGTATTCTCTTTCTAAATAATGAAAGAAAATTTTTGGGTTTACTGTCCCTTTTTAATTGATATTTTCTTTAAATATACTAGATAGCCAGTAGGAAATCTGGGCCCAGTATTGAATTTTTTTTGGGCACTCTCAAAAACAGTGGTCTCAAAGTACAGGCCCCAGGGCCAAATGCGGCCTTCAAGATAGTTTCATCTGGCCCTCCCTTGTTTAATAGATAAACCATTACTTTGAGCTGTCAATTTTTTTTTTTTAGGGTTCTAAGAGGTGTAACTAGTTGATATTCTATATAGGCACTCACAAGACAAATATAAAGACAAAGCATCCAGTGTATACTCCTACCACGCACTGCGTTTGGTAATTGCCACTTTTTACGTCGGTACACAGTTCCAAGATGTTCACTTCTCTTGGTACACACAAGATACTATTACAACTGTGTATGTCTATTGTGGGCTACAACTCCCAATATTTACTACTACTTGGATAAATGTCACTTCCATTTCCTAGTATATCCAGTTCCAGAGCACTTACAGTACTCAGTACAAGCGGCCCCCATGGGAGAAGAACACTTGGCCAGTGGCCCCCCGATACTTTGAGTTTGATACCCCTGCTCAAAAATGAGAAAAAAATGGCAATTTAAAAGAGCATTTAGGACATATGGGATTACAGTCTTTTTTTTTTTTTTTTTCTATATCCATAATTTCGTAGCTGTTATATACTCATTGTGGAGAACTCTATTCTCTCAACTCACTTGCAAATGTAGTTTGTTTTTACTAAATTTTCCCCAACTATCCAGTCAATTAGTTTATTATATACATTAACTAATTTGGATATACCTTTTTTTTTTTTTTTTTTTTTTTTTTTTTTTTTTTAAAATATAGTTTTCACATTCTATAATATAAAAGGCCAGGTATGTTTGTCCGAAGCTGTCATGCGCAGTAGAGACTGTGCGAGGACAAACATACCTGGCCGTAAGGAAGGATCAGTCAGTGGGCGGGAGCGGGTGTGGTCGAACAGGAGTGGTTGTGGTAGGGGGCGTGACCAGGCAGGCGGGGCGTGGCCGGGCCAGAGCGCGGGCGGGTGGGAACACTGCACTGCAGAAAATGGCCTGTGTACATGGGCTTTAGGACTAGTATTTCCATAATTGGTGTTTTACTACCAATATCAGGGGATTCTCTAATCACTTTTTTAATGTAAGACTCAATTTGTATATAGTGATAATAGTTATTTTTTTTTTTCCATATTTAGCGAAGATTTCCTGAAAGGAGTATATCCTATTGTTGTTCCCTTTTTAATAGGTCTTCTATTCTATTTATCCCCTTCCTACCCCAGCTATTAAATAATTAGTTATTCCCCATAGGGAAATTAGGGTTTCCCATAATTGGGATATAACGTGAGTATTTATAGTTTAGACCAAACAATTTATTAATATATATCCAAATTTTTACATTAGTATATTTTTCAGTTCCCTTTATCCATTCCAAGCTTTATCTTATTAATCCTGCCCATTTATAATATCTTATATTAGGAAGACCCCATCCTGCTTTATTCACCGGCATTTGCAATTTGGACATACTAATTCTTGGTTGATTTTGTTTCCATATAAAATTCTTAATAACTATATTTATCTCTTTAAGATCTTTATCTCTAATTCTTAATGGTAGAATATGTATAGGGTAAAGTAATTAGTTAAAATGGACATCTTTATTATGTGTACTCTACCTAAAATATTTAAGTTTTGCCAAACTTCAAGATCTTTCACTATATCATTTATAAGTGGTGGGAAATTTAAGTTGTATATAATGGTAGGGTTGTTACAGATTTTTATTCCAAGATAGGCCAAATAACCTTTTAACCTCTTCAAATGGATACATTTTACTTTGTTTTCCTACATAACCATAATATTTGGGATTTTTTTTTATATTAGTTTTATATCCTGACATATCTCCAAACAGGAGAATATTTTCTATGATTTTATCTAAATATTTCTTAGGATCTGATATATAAAGTATCATCAGCAAAAAGTGCTATTTGTAATCGGGATTTTCCTATTTCTATTCCCGGTGAGCAGTTCTTTAACAAATATATCAATGGTTCCAGAGCTATATTAAAGAGGCGATAGGGGACATCCCTGACGGGTTCCTCTATGTAATTTTTATTGGGGAGGATATATGTCCATTAATACACATGTAGGAGTCTTTTGTAGTGTAGACTGTTTTTATAATCGAAAAAGATTCCCCTTATATTAAATGTATCTAGAGTATAAAAAAAAGATGGTTCCATGTGTTGGAAGCAAGGAAAAAAACCATGAATACAAATGAAATATGGCAATAAAATGAAGTCTGCTAGATTGGGTTAGAGTTAGGATGAGAGAAGATAAGACAACTGCAAGGGAGTAGACATTTATAGGGACATTAACCCGCTACTGGGAATTTCAGAGAAAAATTTTCCCAAAAAAACCTAAGAATTTTTAGTATTTTTGCTATCACTCAATTTAAGCATAAATAAAGCCTTGTTTGTTTTATTTACCTATAACAACTATATATTTTGTTTAGTAAAGTCTAGACAACCCAAGATATTTATCAAGGCCCATTCTGGTATGTTTCACTGCCAAATGCGATCATATTAAAAAAATTGTTAACTTTTTCACAAACTTTAGGATTCTCACTGAAATTATTTACACACCGCTACTACAGTCATAAGACAAATAGTTGTAAAAGGTTCTCTGGGGTCCTTATAACATACAAACGGGAATGATTCAGGTGTGTGCACTGTTGTTCATCTAAAGATAGAAAGAGTCTTTGTTGTTAGAGGTAACTTGTGAATATGTCTTTGAAAAGCCACTGCATAAATTTGGCTGTTTGTAAATATGTGACGGTGTTCCCCAAACAACCCCCACAATATAGTTCACAAGGGAACCACTCCCAGACATCCGTATATCAAATATATATACAAATTGACTCACCACTGTCTGGTCCCTTGGTGAAATACCTCCTCAGGTTCGGATGCTGTGTCCAGCGTTTACGTGAACAATTAAGCCAGGTTTTGCACCTCTTCCATATGTGATCCAGGTATCCTTATTTTCTGCCTGGCAATTATACTTTTAGGGCCATGAAAATGCACACAAATCCCTTGGAAGTAAACAGTCCAATGCAGTGTGCTGCCAGCTCACCAACCGCAGTTAATATCCATAACCTGTGCTCACTGTTGGGCCAAATAGTAAACAAAACTTCAGAAAAAATGTATAACAGGAGCACCAGGTATAAAGATAAAACATTAAACTTTATTTGAATACAAAGGGTGTCATAACCCCTGGGTAAGAACATACAAATATAATAGTCAAACAGATGAAAAAGGCTGACCGGTTTTGGCTGTTGCCTTACTCCTAGCCTGCTTAAAACTGTCTAGCAGTTCCCTGATTTAAAAACCATCATCTGAAATTCTATTGGTTTAGGGACTCACACCCCTATTAGTATTCCCCTCAGCTTGAATCAATCAACCCTCGTTCAATTACGGCTAAATTTTTTTACCTTTTTGTTTTTTAATTTTTTTTTTATTATTATTAACCTTTTACTTCTAACCTTCTACTTATCGCTTGTATTAAGAAAAAGGACAAAAAATCTAATTAGTATTCTCTGCACACATATATAGGATTTCAATCTTGAACCATATCTGCTCTTATATCTGTATTGATATGTTGAAATCTATTTGTGTGAATATATTTCTAGTTGTTACTCTGTCATCTTACCAAGTCATGCTGCAGAATGCCGTTTATCACGGCAGAACCCTGATCACCATAAGGTATATAATGAATATACCTTATGGTGATCAGGGTTCTGCAGTGATAAACAGCATTTTACAGCATGACTTGGTAAGATGACAGAGCTTTTTACTGCATGGCGTATATATACATAATTTTGGGTTAAGGGGATAAAAACTCAATACATTTCATGCACTGCCTTCGAATCATAGGTGCCACCATTTTGGAAACTTGGTTTCACTGCAGGTATCTGAAGGAGAATTGCTGCACATGTGCAAACAGGTTACATCTGGAATACAGTGAGAGCAGCACCAGTTACTAGAGGGAGGCAGGGAATAACTTCAATATTATACTTAAAAATATATATATTATGTGTTTAAAGAGATAGTCTAGTCAAAATTAAACTTTCATGATTCAGATAAAGCATACAATTTTAAGCAACTTTCTAATTTACTCCAATTAGAATTTTTTCTTTGTTCTCTTGGTATCTTTATTTGAAAAGCAGCAGTGTAAGCTTAGGAGCCAGACCATTTTTGGTTCAGCACCTGGGTAGCGCTTGCTGATTGGTGGCTAAATGTATTTTCAGCATAGACGCACATCAGATCTCAGATTCCTGTTCCTGAATATGCATTTTAAACCACTTGCCCAAATTAGATAACAGGTCAACACTTACTCTAAGCTTCAGCCACACACCCAAATTAAATATGAGATCAGATCCCTAGCAATAAGGCTAGTTCATTTAACATTGGCGTATCCCCTGCTAGCGGTGTCTTGTCTCTCACATACTATATGAGGTGTCTTTCTGTGCAAGATCAGTGGGAGGAGAATAGCGCTGGGCCTGGCTCTGGCTGCCATACAGCCTAATAGCTAGGTAGAAATGTGATAAGCAGAGTTTTAATACGTGTTTCTGAACAGAAAAAAAGTCTATTCAGTTCTGGACGCTGGGCTATGTAAATTATATACCCCTTTAAAGTAAGCCTCGGATTATAACAGTTTGTAAAGCTCATTCTTTTTGAAACTAGAAATCTATTTTAGATTGACCACACACTATACATATCTGTTTTATTTTATGTTTAAATCTTTTTTTTTTATCACTATTTTTATAATAACACGAAACACAGTTTACAGACATAGCAATTCTCTGCTTTATAAAAAACACATTATTACTTGTGCCCTTAAAGTGAATGTAAATTTTGATGAATCAGTTCCCGGTTTTTAATAATCCTATTAAAAATATGGGCACTTTCATTCATCAAACTTTAAATTGCACTGCTTTTTTAAAAATACTTACCTTTTCTTTCTGCAAGCCGCTCCAGCGCTTCCTCCGCCCGTCGCAAGCCTCTGCCGACGTCGATTCCGGCCTTCCACCAATCACGGCGTTGCTTTAGGCAATGATTCCCCCGGGGGGAAGCCGTGATTGGAGGATGCCGGAATCGTCATTCCTGACGTAAGAAGAGGCTTGCGATGGGCTGGAGAGGCTTTGAGAAAGAAAAGGAAAGTATTTTAACAAAAGCAGTGTAATTTTAAAGTTTGATTAATGAAAGTGCCCAAGTTTTTAATAGGATTATTAAAAACCGGGCACTCATTGCTCAAACTTTACATTCACTTTAATGACACCAAAGACCAAGAAGTAGTATGAATTTCCTGTTTGGATAATATAAAACCTTTATGACCATACTAATAATTTTGTATAATTCTTAGGTTTCAAAGATATAATGGTCATCTAGTGAACTGACCAGAATGAGATTTAAAAAAAAAAAACTAAGAAAAGAGTCAAGAACAAAATCAAAACTACATTAAGGAAAACATAAATGCCATATGTTTTATTTTAATTTATTTCTTAATAAATATTTTATTTTACTTTTGGCTTTTCAGCGTTGATTTACATCTGTATGTGTTCACTATTGTGCTATACAGGTGACTGATCTGCATATCAGCAAGTTCTTGGATCCCAGCAGGATCTCTGACATGGAGACATTTTGCACTGATACACTCCCTGTCATCAGCCCATCGCTTGTTCTGGTTACTGGTAGGTCTTTTTGTGTAATTGGCATGCATTGCATTTATCTCCTAGTGAGCCATAGAGGCCGATTTATCAAGGGCCGAACGGCCCCTGATGCCCCTGTTTCCGCGCAAGCCTTTAGACTCGCTGGAAACTGCAGTTATGAAGCAGTGGTCTTAAGACCGCTGCTCCTTAACTGGTCTGCGGCTGCGGACATCAATCCGCCTGATTCTATATGATTGGGCTGATTAACCCCCCTGCTAGCGGTCGATTGGCCATGAATCTGCAGGGGGCGGTATTGCACAAGCAGTTCACCAGAACTGCTTGTGCAATGTTAAATGCAGACAGCGTATGTTGTCGGCATTCATCGATGCCTGTCGGACATGATACGCTACAGCGTATCATGTCGGACCGACAATGATAAATCAGCCCCATAGAGTGGGCTTTGTTGACTGTCCCTTAGTTAAGGGAAGAAAAGGGCAGTAAATTATAAAAATAAGTTCAATGTGTTTTAAACAAACAATGCAGTTCATTTTTGCGCTTATATTTAGTAAAAGTAATATACTTTTTTATTTTTTTATTTTTATTTTTTTATAGCACCATTCTTAGCTACTCCCTGGTTTCTCCTAGCTTTTTTTTTTTTTTTTTGCAATTGTAGTATACTGCCCTTCCAATAGACTCTTAAATTGATACTAAACCCAAATTTTTCTTTCATGATTCAGATAGAGCATGCAAATTTAAGGAACTTTCTAATTTACTCCTATTATCAAATTTTCTTCATTCTCTTGCTATCTTTATTTAAAAAGCAGGAATGTTAATATTGGGAGCCGGCAGATTTTTGGTTCAGAAACTGGGTTACGCTTGCTTATTGGTGGCTAAATGTAGCCACCAATAAGCAAGCGCTATCCAGGGTTCTGAACCTAAAATGGGCCGGCTCCTAAGTGTTACATTCCTGCTTTTTAAATAAAGATAGCAAGAGAATGAAGAAAAATTGATAATAGGAATAAATGCGAAAGTTGCTTAAAATGCTCTATCTGAATCATGAAAAAAAAATTGGGTTTAGTGTCCCTTTAAGTAGAGTGCACGCTCAATGCATTATTCATTAAAGGGACATCTAATAGAACATACATCTATTATAAAATGTGCTTAATTCTCTTGGTACCCTTTGTTGAATTAGCAACAATGCACTACTGGGAGCTAGCTGAACACATTGAGTGAACTAAAGACAATAAATAAAAAAATAAATAAATAAATAAAAAAAATAATAAATATATATATATATATATATATATATATATATATATATATATATATATATATATATATATATATATATATATATATATATATATATATATATATATATATAATTTGCAGCCACCAATCAAGAGCTAGCTCCTAGTAGTATATTGCTGCTTCAGAGCCTACCTAGGTATGCTTTTCAATGAAGGATACCAATATTAAAAAAGCAAATTGGATAATAAAAGGATTTTTAAAGTTTGAAAATGTAATGTTGTATCTGAATCATGACATTTTAGTTTTGACTGTATTGCTCCTTCAAGAATGATTCAGTCTGATTGGATGTATTGCTCTCCTTTGCAAAAAAAACAAACAAAAAGAAAAAACCCAGAAAGCAAGGGGCTGATAAAGTGGTAAACATGCACAAAACGGGGTGCTAAAGAGAACTTTAATATTATTTATCCAGGGAAACGCAGATATGTTTACTATAAATAAAATGCATAGAATATATATTGTTTACACTTTAATGTCCCTTTTTTAATTTTGCTGAAAAACTTATATCTCTGAATAGAGCTTAGACCTCAAAACTATTTTTCATTTAGATATACTGTATGGAGTTTAGTCTGTCTGCTAATAATATCGTAAAGCTCTGTACAAAACACAAGATAAGTGTTCTCTTTTATTCTTACAAATATTTACACCTAGACTAAAGGTTTGTCAATAGCTTACACAAGCTAAATCAGCTTTTTCAAATGCAAAAATAAGGGTAAAGGAGCTACTGGTAAATAATTTAATACACTCCTGCAGGTAAAATGGATCATTGGGAACTCATTAAAGGGGAGAACATGTTTGGGTAAACTGTCCCTTTTTAATAGGCTATTTCAAATGCCAAAATAAGGGTAAAGGAGCAACTGGTAAATAATTTAATACACTCCTGCAGGTAAAATGGATCAATGGGAACTCATTAAAGGGGAGAACATGTTTGGGTAAACTGTCCCTTTTTAATAGGCTATTTCAAATGCCAAAATAAGGGTAAAGGAGCTACTGGTAAATAATTGAATACACTCTTGCAGGTAAAATGGATAGTTGGGAACAAATGAAAGGGGAGAACATGTTTGGGTAAACTGTCATTTTTTAATAGGCTATTTCAAATAGTCTATATTTAATAATCAGGTAAAATGGATCATTGGGAATGTATTAAAGGGGAGAACATTTTACAGTACAATGTCCCTTTAAATCAGATGTCAGAGTTCTATTGGTTTTGTAATTTGTGTTGCCCAGGGGATCTCACTGATGCAAAGACTAAGGATAAACTGGGCTCAGACCAGTATGAGATTGAATGGCAAAATTACAGATCCATCCTGAAGAAGTCACAGATCATGGAGAAAACCAAGTGGATTGATATACGAGGAAACCATGGTACGATGCACAAGCTGCACTTCATTAACTGCCGCTAATTCCTCTGCCTTGGGAGATTGCTGGGTGTCTTCCTTATAAGCTTAAAGGGGCATACAAGTGGAAAAATAAAATTAATTCACAGCATTCTACACATTACATTTATTTCTTTATTTGTAGCCTTCAGCAGCTATTGGAAAAACAAGTCACTGTGTTTGTGGGAGACTATGTTAAAGGAACAGGAAACCCAAATTAGTTTTCTTTCAGGACTCATATAAGATACAATTTTAAGCAGCTTACCAGTTTACTTCTATGGTCTAATTTACTTAATTATCTTGCTATCTTTTGTTGAAAAGCATACATTGGTAAACTCAGGAGCATCAATGTGTTACTGGGAGCTAGTTACTGATTGCTGGCTGCACATATATGCCTCTTGTTATTGGATCACTGGATGTGCTCAGCTAACTCCCAGTATTGCATTTCTGCTCCTTTAACAAAGGATACCATGAGAATGAAGCAAATGTGATAATAGCAGTAAATTGGAAAGTTTTCCGAAATTGTGTTGCATTAGGCCAGTTTTTTTTGTCTGACAAAAAGTATTACATATGAAGTCTATCTTGCACCAGATCAAATCAAAACTTACACATCATGTAAAGTAAACTCTGGTTGTTTCTACTGCATCTCCATCTATTGTCTTTCTCTCCACGTGCACCCACCGCACAGATTACACCTACTCTGTTTCGTCTTATTTGTAATTCTCATTCCTGCTGTGATAAATACATCTTCACAATTCTGTTCTTTTATTGTAGATTCTTTCAACATTCCGCATCTAAACAGCATCAAAAACTACTACAGGTAAAGAAACAATATAGGTATTTATCCTGAATATTGATAGGGTTTAGCTTAAATAGTTAGTATGTACGTTTTATGCTAAGATTGTTTTAGAGGAAAAACTACGGTCTTTCTTTTTTTTTTCCCCTAAGAGGTTTATATGTAGCTTAGATATACAGGTAGCCCTCAGTTTACGCCGGGGTTAGGTTCCAGAAGGAATGGTTGTAAATCGAAACCGTTGTAAATTGAAACCCAGTTTATAATGTAAGTCAATGGGAAGTGAGGCAGTTAGGTTCCAGGCCCCTCTTAAAATTGTCATAAGTAACACCTAATACATTATTTTTAAAGCTTTGAAATAAAGACTTTAAATGCTAAACAGCATTATAAACCTAAGAAAATAATAACACAACACATAATATATAATTAAACTAAGTTAAATGAACAAAAACATTTGCTAAACAGTATTATAAACCTAATAAAATAATCACACAACACAGATTTCACTTGCATTTTTGTGCAAACAGTTCATTCTATGCATTCCAACCTGGACTGATTTATAGACAGGAAGATCTTGTTCCTTTGAAATCTGCTCGATAGCTCAGGTCTGGTTAAACTGATTAATTTCAGCTTGCTTGGCTTTGCTGCAACACAAGCGGACAGCTCCACCTACTGGTTATTTTAATAAATGCACTGCTTCTCAATGCTTTTCAATAGCAGTCACATGACTGGAAAAAAAGGTTGTTATTCTGAAACGGTGTAAATTGAACCTGTACTTAGAAATGTACGTGTCTTCCACGTAATACTTATATGTAAAAGACTAAGTGCTTCTCTGTAGATGTATTGTTTACTATATGAGTGAATTAATCATGCAGTGCAGTTTATTATAATATACATCTAATTATTGTAACTCTTGACATAAACATGACTTGTATGCTTTAAATGTTTACTGGCAATCATGTGTGTGATTATACTGAACTAGAAATCAAAGCAGTAATTGATTAATATTCTTTTTAAATGGACATGAAACCCAAAATGTATGTTTCATGATTCTCCATAATTTCTTTTGTTTTCTTGGTGTCCTTTTTTGAAAAGCATACCTAGGTAGGCTCAGGCAGTGAGAGCTAGCTGCTGATTGGTGGATGCAAATATGTGCCTCTTGTCATTGACTTACCAATGTGTTCTGCTAGCTCCCAGTTGTGTGGTGCTGCTCCTTCAATAATGGATACAAAGAGAATGAAGCTAAATCGATAATACAAGTGAATTGGAAAGTTGTTTAAAAATGTATGTTCAGTCTGAATAATAAAAGAAAATCCTTTTATGCTGTTTTGTTATTGTTTTTAAGGAAATACTCTGCATGGCAAAAGGAAGGATCTTTCCATTACATTCATCACACCCAATTTGGCAATTACTCCTTTATCTGTGTGGATGCTACACTCACCCCTGGACCAAAGAGACCTTACAACTTCTTTGGTATCATAGACCAGGTAATATTTTTTTTATTTATTATTATTATTAATATGAATTGCTGCATTACTAGAGTAATAAGGATCTATATAGATACAGTTTCCTCTAAAACCAGCTGGGTAGGGGGATTGATCAGCATAAATCCTTAATGAATTTATGTGGTATCTGCATTACTAATACCAGTTATTCAGTCTGAATAAGTTGGTGGGTAGAAGTCCCATCACCACCTGTGTAATAGAAAATATTCTGTTTGAAAGGAGTGGTGCCATTTAATCGTAGTAAAATTTATTGGTTATCTGTCACTTATCCTTCATGGACATTCGCACATAGTTTTGAACTGAAGGAAGTTAAGAGACATAAATGGTCGTCTATATTGTAAAATAAATCTGTATCTGGTTATTATATGGCCATATATATAATACTGTTGTATTAGATTAGCTGTATGCTGTGTCCTCTTCCAGAAACAGATGCACCAGCTTTCCATAATGGCCACGGAGAGTCACAACAGCAACCAGACAGTGTGGTTTGGCCACTACCCTACCTCAACCATTGTATCTTCTTCTCCTGGAGTACGAGCTGTAATGAGGTCAGGCTGCTCCCACATACGCAGGGCACATCTATACCTTAGACATTCAGATTTTGATGGTCAGCTTCAGACGCCAAACCCCTTGCACAACACTTCAGTCCCTCCTAATTGCCTTCCCTTAAAGGAACATTAAACACTGATCAACACCTAAACAAAAAAAAACAGTACAAGACTGATGCTAGTGTACACTTGATTAGCACTCACTTTCCTAGAACGGCTGTTTTTAATTAAAGAGCAGTGGGTGGTGATTGGGGTTGGCAGAGATTTTTAAGTTAAAATATAACCTTTATTAGGATATTTAAAAAAATGATAATCATACACACAACTTAAAAACACAAGAGAGTTCTCTGGTTGAAGATAATAGTGCACTATATAGCGGTCAAGGAATGAGTTCAGTTTTGTCTATTGATCCTGACATAGGATGTGGATGTTAATCCAAAAATGGTCTGGAAATATACAAAGGATTACATTTTTATCTTGGAAAAACAGAACACCATTATTGGAGCTATTGTATATGGTTGTTTAAATTACAGTAATCTTGCATTAAAAAAATATATAGTTGTAAGATGTTTGTGATAATATCTGTTTATATAGGTCTATAGTTCAAATAATCAAAAAAGCTAGATTAAATGGTTGGTTCGTTTATTTCTTGAGCAGTATCTTAATTAAATTTTAATGTTTACAATTTAAGTAACTTAAGCTTATGAGTGTAACAGGCAAGATGTGTTACAAAGTTGATATAATTTATATGCTTATTACATTCATTGGGCTTAGACTCCAACACATTAGAGATGGTTAATCCTATTTGTAAAGATCGTAAGTTTTTATATAGCTTACGTAATTGAATTGTTAGCTGTAATGCTGGCTGTAAGCTATCAAGGTTCCTGAGTTATTAATTAATGGGATATTAGAAATGGTTTTAACAGCACGTGCCAGCATCCACAGCATGTGGTAAATTTAAATATTTTATCCCATCCGCTTACATACAGGTACGTTAATAACTAGGTTTGTAACTTACCTATATATGTATTGGTTATATTGTAGTATTTGTATCACTTCATTCAATACTATTATAAGTAGCTCAGTATTGTAATATTGCACACTTAATCAGTGCTACGATCTATAGCTATATTACTGGCTAGAAGCTATCAAGGTTCCTGAATTGTAGGTCAATGTAAGGCGAAATGGGATGTTAGAAATAATTTTGACAGCATGCGCCAACATACGCAGCGTGTTGTAAGTTTAAATATTTAATCTAATCCGCTTATCTACAGGTACGTTAATAACTTGGTTTACAGCTTGCCTATCTATGTACAGATTATATCATAGTTTTTATATCACTACGTTCAATATTTGTTATAAAAATCTTGGTGTTATGTTACTGCACACTTGATAAGTGCTGTTTCCCTCTAAGATACCTTGATACTGCTATATCAATGTGCTTATTTTTTGAGTATTATACAGCTTAATGGGATATCCGAAATTGTTTTAACAACACGCTAACATTTGCAACGTGATGTGAATTTTAAATTTGATCCCATTAGCTCGTTTATGTTTCTCAGCAAATAAAAATCTTTAAAAAAAAAAAGCAAAAAAAAAAAAGCAGTGATATACAGGGTGGATTTTATTTAAATCAAATTGATTTAAAGGGATAGGAAAGTCAAAATGAAACTTGCAAGAATCAGAGCATGCTATTTCAAGACACAATTTTGTTTTCTTGGCATTCCTTACTGAAAAAGAATACGCACATATTCTGCACTATTGGGAGCTACCTGCTGATTGGTGCCTGCACACATTTGTCTCTTGTGATTGGCTAACTAGATATGTTCAGATAGCTGCCAGTAGTGCAATGCTGTTACTTCAGCAAATAATAAAAAGAGAATGAAGCATATTTGATAATAAAATTAAATTTGAAAAGTTGTTTAAAATTGTATGTTCTATCCGACTCATGAATGACATTTTTGGGGTTTCCTATTCCTTTAAATCACAATTTAAATCACTAGTCAGTAAGCCACAATTTAAATCTATGTTGTTGTTGTTTTTTGTTATTTTACACAAAGGTTTCATTTTTAAAATAGTAACTTTTAATATTCTTTTTCCAGTTATATCAGAATTATTTATTTAGTTATATACCATTAGAAAACAGATAATTGTGAAATTATAGGGAGGCGAACCATCTCCAGTTTATTAAGTTAATCATTTATATTTGATCAACTTTTCAGCTGTTCTTTATTGGAAGGAGAAAAGTAATCCATTAACTTAATAATAGCAATTTAAATAGTTGTATTTAACTAAAGAAAAATAATTACCTTAAAGGGACACTAAACCCAAATTTTTTCTTTTGTGATTCAGATAGAGCATGCAATTTTTTTTTTTTAATTAACCAACAAAAGGCAATGTTATACAATGCTGTGAACACAGATCTCAGAAACAACAAAAAAATAAAAAAATAAAAATGTCTTCTAATATTCAGACAACTTTGCAAAGATAAGACATAATACATAATGCCAGACAGAAGTCATCCTAAACATTTTTTACTATCTTTGTAACCCAAAACGTTGAAATACACCTTCTCATACACCTTTTGTTGGGGTTTTTCTTAATTTTATCATAATCGCACCCAAAGAAAAAAAATAAAAAAAATTAAACTTGGATTACCTTCTCCACTCACCAAATTCCCAACAGAACTATTTCTGAGTTTGGAAATGGAAAAATCATATAGTCTATTTCTCTCTCAGGGAGTGTTTTAATATATACTGCCCATTTATTAAAAAAAAATCCTAATATCGGCTTCATTGTCTGTTTGTATCCCTTTGTTCCAGTATACACTGTTTTTTTCAAGCAGTTCCTAATTTCAGAGATACTAGGCACTGATCACATTTTCCATTTTTTACATATTAAATATCTAGTGGCCAAAATAGATAAAGACATTAATTTTTAATTTACATGACGTTCGTCTATATTCCTTAGGCACAATATAATCTGATGTAAAGATAAGGTCAGTGGGGAGATTTTCAGTACCCTCTTTAACCAGAATTCTAATTTGTGCCAAACATTTCTTATTTTTGGACATTTCCAAAACATATGCTCAAGATCATCTGCTGGAAGGGAGCACTTAGGACATTTATTAAACTCTAAGTTATGGACCCTGTATCCTTTTTCCGGGGTGAAGTATGCTCTATGAAGGAGTTTAATATGCGCTTCCCGCCAGGTTGCGGAGAGCGTCATCTTTGCTGTTTTATTTATTGAGTGTTGTAATGTCTTAGATTCTATAATATTCTGTGCCGAGAGTGAAGTCCATGCTAATGCCAAGTTTGCCAAAATGGGAGCACCCCTGTTAATGCCAAGATGATGATAGCACAGAGAGATGGACATTCGATCATTTCTTATAAGCATAAGCCAATTTTCTAATTTACCTAGCGCCCAACACCAGCCTGCTTCTTTAGTTATTTCCGAAACAAAGTGCCTTATCTGCAGGTATGCGAAAAAGTCTTTATTAAGTAAACTGAACTCTACTTTCAATCCCTCAAATGTTTTAACACTCTTTCTATCTTTATCTATTGGATAAGATATCTTGTTGAGGCTGTTCTTATGCCATCTTCTGAAAACCTCAGAGTTTAGACCAGGTTGGAATCTCGGGTTCCCTGTTAAGGGAAGATAGTTCGATATTTTACTATTTACTGAGAGGGATTTCGATATTTTCCACCATGCCTTAAGGGGATTGGAAATTGTTTTAAGTCCCTTAATTTCTGCTGGTAGTTACTTAGGAGAAGAGTGGAGCAGTGCTATCGGAAGATATGGATTACATATATTTATTTCAAGCTCATTATTTAAAACCACATTTTTGGAGAAAATCCAATCAGTTGCTATATGCGCCAAAAAACTGAGATTATATGATCTTATATCTGGCAGTGCCAGGCCTCCAAATTCAATTGGCAGAGAGAGTTTAGAAAGAGAGATCCAAGCTCTTTTCTCCTGCCAAAGAAATTGTCTAATTAAACTATTAATCGGACGAACATCTTTTTCTAACAGAATTAAAGGAACATTTTGAAAAACGTATAGTAGTTTCGGAAGAAGGACTATCTTGAATAGTGCTACTCGGCCCGAGATTGACAAAGGTAAATTTTGCCAGATTCTGAGTTTCTCCTTAATTTGTTTTATTATTGGAGGTATGTTGAGTTTATAAAGGTCCCCTGATTTGATCGGAATATTTATTGCTAATTATTTAAATGATTCTGTTACTATTTTAAACGGATTATCTGAACACTAACTACTGTTCCTCCGAATCCACAGTATTTCTGATTTTGTTACATTCACTTTATAACCTGAAAAAGTACCAAAATGCTCAATTATCTGCAGAAGTTTAGGGATATTAACTTTAGTGTTTGACCGATATAGAAGTACATCATCCGCATAGAGTCCAATTTTCATCTCATGATTTAAGATTTTTATACCTTCCATACTATGTCTTAACTTAATTGCTAAGGGCTCGATAGCAATGTCAAAAAGAAGTAGGGAGAGGGCACCCCTGACTTGTTCCTCTCTCCAATTTGATTGGAGAGGAGACTATGCCATTAACTATCAATCTTGTGTGCGGTTAATTATATAGGTTCTCTATAAATTTGGGAAATTTGCCCTTGATCTCAAATTTCTTCAGAGATGTATTAAGATGTTTAAAAATAACGGAGTCAAAGGCTTTTTCTGCGTCTATGGATAAGATAGCCAGATCAGGTAGTTCCTCTCTCCCCACCCCAGATACCGATAATTTCTCAAGATATTCCAGTGTGACTAAAACCTCTCTGATTTTTGCTGTTGAGTTCCATTTATTTAAGAACTCTGCTTGACCTGTATGAATTATTTTTTTAAGTATTAAGGTCGTGAAAGAGGAAGAAAATGAAGGTGTAATTGATATAGATGTCATTATATAAATTGGTCAGATGAGGGGAGATTTCTGCAGATAGAATCTTATAAAACTCACTAGGTAACCCATCTGGTCCTGCAGATAGCTTAGAGATCACTTTCTCAACTTCTTCTTTAGAAATAGGAGAGTTGAGGCTGTCAATTGTTTCATCTGCTAGTGTAGGACAAACAATTTTACTCCAGAACTCTGAGGACTTTTCCGTATCATACCCTTTACAGGTATATAGTTCTTGAAAATATTCCGAAAGTGCAGCAGAGACATCCTCTGTGTTTAACACTTGCTTCCCTTTGTATTGAAGTTCTTCAATATTTGTTTTTTCTCATTTTTAACCAATCTGGCCAGCATCTTTCCAGATTTGTTGCCATATTTAAACATTTTGGCTTGAGTCCTCAATTCTTTTTGTGTTTCTTGGGCCATTACAAAGGTGTCCCTGGCTTCCTTAGCACATACATATTTTGCCCAGTTTAAGAGGTTTTTGTCAAGCAAAAATTTGTTATACGAATTGGTCAATGATTTCCGCATTTCCTTTTCCCTTAACCTCATTTTCTTAGATAAGATAACAATGTATACCAAGATTTCTCCTCTGAGTACTGCTTTTGCAGTTTCCCAGAATATTTCGGGGCGGTATATCCGGCTATATCCTGGGCTATATAGTTAAAATTGAAATGAGCAAATTCCTCGTATTTGGACCTAAGCCAAGTTTCTTAAACTTCGGACCAGAGGATAAATAGTGCGGAAAAAAGAATCGCGATACTTTAGGTTTTGATTGTTTAAGCTGGATTTCAAGAGAAATGAGCCCGTGATCAGATAATAAAATTGGCATAATCCCTGCTTTTACCGTTAAAGACCTGAGACGTTCATCAATTAGAAATAGATCAATCTGGGAAAGAGTTTTATGCGCTTTTGAAAAACATGTGTAGTCCTGAGTATCAGGATTCTGGCTTCTCCAGATATCCCGTATTGCCAAATTTTATTTATTTTATTGAACAATTTAAAATCTAAGTTTTATCTTTTTTCTGCTTTATCTGTTTAATATTTTTTTGAAGTCTATCTAATGGACATTACGGTACCATGTTGAAGTCCCCTCCGAGAATTAGATAACCTTCACTATATATAAAAGGAATTTAGATTGGATATGATTCCAAAACTCCAAATCGAAGGTATTTGGGCCATATATGTTGCACAAATGTAAATTTTTTTGGTCAAGTTTTACCTTCAGCAAAGCATATCTCCCTCCCGGATCGGGCTCAAAGTGCACAATCTCAAGTTGGATCCTTTTCCCTATTAATATAGCCACTCCCCTCTTATTCCCAACACTTGATGGGGAAAATACTTCTTTGACCCACAAGGCTTTCAATTTACAAGATTCCTCTAAATTTAGATGGGTTTCTTGAATAAATCCTATGTCTGTTTGGGCTTTCCTTAATTGGGCCAATATAGCTTTCCATTTGATAGGGGTTGAAATCCCCCCCACATTCTAGGAGACTATCTTAAATTTGTATTTTTTTGTGTCATTTATGTTAGAAAAGAGGGAGAAATAGAGGGGAGGGGGGAAAAAAAGCCTCCAAAACACAGACCAACCATCCCCATATGCCCCACACAAGGGAGTCTTCCCAATTTCAGGACCTGAGTTAACTGTATAGATACTGAAACATTGAGTGCTGTGCTGGTAAGTCCAACGGTGTAAAGAAATTTTCGGCTATTTGTGCTTCATCAAAGAAGTGCGCTACCTCCTTTACTACAACTTTAAGTTTAGCCGGGTAAATTATGGTAGCTCTAAAGCCATGTTTTATGAACTTAATACAGATGGAAGCCAGATCTCTTCTTTTAGAGGCTGTTTCAGCTGAGAAATCTTGGAAGATGAGGATTGTGGCGCCATCAATAGTAATTGGTTGATTTTTACGAAACTATTGTAATAGGGTAATTTTATCTTGGTAATTTAGTAATTTTGCAATCACAGGTCTGGGCCTATTGCTATTTTTGTTATCTGTATGAAGTGAACCCAGTCTATGCACTCTTTCAACTAAGATTTGATGATACGTAGAAGGAATTTTAAGAGCTGCAGTTAAAGTATCTGATATAAAAAAATCTAAGCTTTCATATTGTTTCTCTTCTGGGAGACCTATTATTCTGATGTTGTTTCTCCTACTACGGTTTTCTAGATCTTCTAGTCTGAGGAAGATTTTTTTGAATATTGCTACTTGTAGTTTCAAGCTTAGAGCTATGTGATATTGTTAGATCCTCTAAATCTGACACTCTTTGCTCTGCTTCCTGTAGCCTGCTAGAAAATTGCCTAATTTCTTGCGTTAATGAAGAGATGTCTTGCTTAATTTCTAGCCTTAGGGCATCAAATTTAGGAGAAAGGGCCTCTGAGATACTAGCAACCTGATTTTGAATATTAATTACTTCAGGCATTGCTGTATTTGATATGGCTGACTGAGTATCAATGACTGTGTCCTGAGTACCTTTAGGCTTTCTATCCCTATGTCTGGCAGCCATAACTGGAGAGGGCGTCCTAGCAGAATTAAGAAGAAATTTATCCATGTACCAGATTTAAATCGTGAAAGTGATAATAGATTTAAGAAGACAACTCAAAGTGTCTACAAGGTGAATTATTTGTGAGGCCCTCCAAGAGAATGGGGGTCAGTGAGTTCCTAGATAGAAAGGGGAGAAAGAAAAGAACTAGTGATAGCAGTGAGACCGTGACGGAGCAAAAAAAAAAAAAAAAAGGGGAGAAATGATAGGAATATTTAATGAATGACAATTAGAAGACCAATTTCACTTGTAAAGGTGTATCCAGTCCACGGGTTAATCCATTACTTGTGGGATATTCTCCTTCCCAACAGGAAGTTGCAAGAGGACACCCACAGCAGAGCTGTCTATATAGCTCCTCCCCTAACTGCCACCCCCAGTCATTCTCTTGCAAGCTCTCGACAAGAAAGGAAGTATCAAGAGAGATGTGGTGAATTAGTGTAGTTTTTTACCTTCAATCAAAAGTTTGTTATTTTTAAACGGTACCGGCGTTGTACTGTTTTTACTCTCAGGCAGAAATTGGAAGAAAAATCTTTATACAACAAGGTTTTATTCTCCAGCCTCTTGCATGCATTGCCCCAGTCACTGCTGCACCTTTTTAACTTATAGACCTACTGTATAATACTTCTTTGAGGTCTGAGGATGATTCTATTGAGTTTCTTACAACTGGTAGCAGTAAGTCGTTTGGTAAAATATCAGATTCTGTAGAGGTTCTGTCCCTAGATATGTAGACTCCCCAAGAAGGACTTTCAGTAATTATATATTTAAATAGTAGGCAGATAAATAAGCAGCAGTCCTACAAGGGTTGCCAAGGGAGACACATTACATATATTAAACCTTTACAATTAGTCCTTTACAACTATAGAATTCTGTGTCAGGTGCAGTTGTTAGTTAACATTGAATAGATGCTATTCTTATATAGGAACCTTCTCTTTCCTGTTATGCCCCCTTTCTTTTTTTTTTTCTTTTTCCCTCCTCCTTAGTTGTGTGTAATTTAATAGCATTACACCCTAGATTTTAAGAATGCAAATTAGGCAACAGGTTTATCATATATAGAGAGAACAAAAAAAGACACTTTCCACACTAAAAGGACAGAACTACATAACAAAAGAAAATTGTCCCAGGCATAAAATAAAGTGTTACTTAATACAATTTCCTGTTGTCCACAGAACGTTAAAGGGACATGAAACCCAATTTTTTTTTCATGATTTAGAAAGAGCATGTCATTTTAAACAACTTTCTGATTTACTTCTATTATCTAATTTGCTTCATTCTCTTTATCACTTGCTGAAAAGCATATCTAGATATGCTCAGTAGCTGCTGATTGGTTGCTGCACATAGAGGCCTTGTGTGATTAGCTCACACATGTGCATTGCTATTTCTTCAACAAAGGATATCTAAAGCATTGAGCAAATTAGATAATAGAAGTAAATTGGAAAGTTGTTTAAAATTGCATGCCCTATCTGAATCATGAAAGTTTAATTTTGACTAGACTGTCCCTATACACAACATAGGAGGCCGTGTTCTAATTGATCCAGAGTTTTCTCAATGAGTGCAGGAGTCCTATGTATTTTTACACGCTGAAAGTGCTAAGTTATATTCTTTATGCCCAGAGAGTACAAATCATTGGCAAGGTAACTCTTGGCCCTTTGACATTAATGAAATTGATAAGTTGCATATTTTAACTCCGTGTATACCAACAGAGTTTTCCTTATAATAGCCCACAGATATTTAAACCTTATTTATTGTGCCAATTTTTTTTTTTTTTTGTATTGAGTACCCCACTTGTCAGACACCTTACACCAGCTGTTACCTCCTTCACGTCCTGAATGATTTTAAGTATAGGTGGCCTCTCCTTCAGCACAAGGAGACAAGGCAAAATCTGTGGGACTCGCCTCCTCTCATGCTGCCCGCCTGCCGTATGTAGGTACTCGCTGACAAAGTTCCTGCTGAACCGCAGGTTGATCCAAGAGGGAGCAAGAAGAGCTTCCTACTGCACACTCCCGTGTTCCACAGCTCTATGAGCAGCCCTAGTCGATCTCACCTCCTCTCACGCAGCAGCGGTGGGAGGGTAGGGAGAAGGGCTGAACCAAACAACCCCGGGAGAAAAAAAAGAAGCCTGGTCCAAACTCAAGCCTCCGGTCTTCTGCTGGGCCCAGCCCAGATTTGACCTCCTCCCACGCAGCACCGGTGGGGGAGGAGGGAAGGCAGTCGCCGAAGGACAAACAAAGTCCCGGGAGGTCTCAAAGGAGCCGCAGGTAGCTCTTGCAAATTAGATGCGATGTCTGCACGGAGCTTGTCTCAACAGGCGCAGCGGCAGTAGAGAGAGGTAGGGAGGTCAATACCAAACAGTTGTATGTGTCCCTGCTGAGGTGCAGGTAAAGAAGGTACCATCAGGCTGTGAAGCAGGTCACGTATCGTTCTTGCCTCCTTTCTCGCAGCCTCCGTGGAAGGGGGGGGGGGGTAACTGATAAATGAACCGTTTGAAGCAGTTGACCCAGTTATTGTAGCAACTAAGCCAAGTTACAGGTCCTTCCAACTGACTTGTTTGTAAGTACAGTGGGATGACGTTCCACTGTTTCGGGTTCCAGAGATAATGTCTCAGACTGTCCAGGGAGCGGCCCTAGGAATTGGGGTAAGGCCCGAAGAAGTCCACCGCCAGTAGCTAAGGGACTGGAGTACAGAGCTTCAGCAACACATGCTTTGCTCCTCCTTCACCAGAACCGACCAGAGCATGCAATTTTAAGCAACTTTCTAATTTACTCCTATTATCAATTCTTCTTCGTTCTCTTGCTATCTTTATTTGAAAAAGAAGGCATCTAAGCTTTTTGTTTAGGACTCTGGACAGCACTTTTTTTATTATTGGATGAATTTATCCACCAATCAGAACAACCCAGGCTGTTCACCAAAAATGGGCCGGGATCTAAACTTACATTCTTGCTTTTCAAATAAAGATACCAAGAGAATGAAGAACATTTGATAATAGGAGTAAATGAGAAAGTTGCTTAAAATGTCATGCTCTATTTGAATCATGAAAGAAAAAATTTGGGTTCAGTGTACCTCTAATGATAACAATTAAATTTGTTTTAAACCAAACAAGGTTTCACTTCATAGGTTTCACTTTCATTTTTACCGCTTGTCCCCTCCCTCCTCACACTTAGGTCTTTGTGCAGATCTATTCCACTCCAAACAATCTTCTATTCATTGAGCTTCTTAGTAAGTGGGATTAAAGCAACAGTAAAGTCAAAATCTAAAGTTTCTTGATTCAGGCAGAACAGCTTTCCAATGTACTTTTTGTTAGCTCATTTGCTTGATTCTCTAGGTAGGTTCAGGATCAGGAATGCCCTACAAGGAGCTAGCTGCTCATTGGTGGCTGAACATATATGATTTTTGTAACCAGGTTACCCAGTATGTTTAGCTAGCTCCCAGAAGTGAATTACTGCTTCTTCAACAAAGGATACTAAGAGAATGAACAAATCTCACAATAGACATATACTGGAAAGTAGTTTACAATTGTATGCTCTATCTGAATCATAAAAATAATTGGGTTTATGCCCCTTTATTTCTCAGCGCTGTATGTTTATTTTATAACATTTTTGCTGTGAAGAATGGCATTTTATTTCTGCAGACACAAATTCACAATTGTGAGAACTACAAAACCAAGAATATGTAATAATACCTTCTAGATAGAAAAAATGACAGAAACCTCTGGGAGAACATAATATTGTGAATGAATTAATGGAATTAATTTACCAAAAACAATAAACATTACAGCCATGAATATACAGCATCTTGCTATACAATAAAAAACTAATCATCGTTTCAGGATGAGTAACCTTTGGATTATAATGTATCTAAAATAGAAATCTATCTTTAGATAGACTTTTCCTTAAAAAGCATCATATTTAAGTAAAAAAATAATAAAATTTTAGTTTTGAATAAAAGACATAGGGCCCCATGTTCTAAGGCCGGTGCGGATAAGGTTATCAACTTGAGATCCTGCTTGCCTAACTTTGCATGGGACCTTACTTGAGTGTGTAATGCCGCCGTTTGCGAGAAAGCCCTGTTGATCATCAGAGTCAGCCTGTTTGGGATGATTTCAATACGACATCTCAGAGGTTGCCGGGCAGTGTAAGAAGCGGCTGCTTGGTGACCGCTGCTTCTTACATTGCAGTGGAGCCTACTCTGCAAGTGCTCAAAAGCAGCTTATGTTGCTTAGTACATTGAGGCAATAAACCCTATGTCTAATATGAATAATATTGATAAAGTGCACTCCAAAAATTGCATTTAAAGATGGTTTGAAAAAATGTATTAAATCTGTCAAACGAAATCCATGATTTTTAATAATACTGTTTTCAAGTTCGTATTCTAAATATGTGAATTGAATCTTTTAAAAATAACACCATAGTACAATTATTATAAACAATATGTGGCATATTACACACTCACACACTTAAAATGAGTATTATTAGTGGAGCTGGAGTGCTGTATTTACAAAAAATAGGGTGCAGTTTGTTATCCTATGAAAAATAGCCCTTCCCCTCTACTAAGCTCATTCTGAGGAATGTAGATGGTGTTAGATGCCAATAGTATAATTCCACCGGTAACAAAAACGGCACTTTTCAAATATAACACTAAAGAACCTTATTAGGATAAGGTCAATTTTTGCTGTTAAAATCAAGCTTAATATTTGTGTTTTCAAAAAGGTTATTGTTAACCTCTAGTAGAAGAGATAGATATAGATAGATATATATCTATCTATATCTCTATCTATATATCCACAGTTCCCTTTATACAGGTGAAACTCGTAAAATTAGAAACGGTGCAAAAGTTCATTTATTTCACTAATGCAACTTAAAAGGTGAAACTAATATATGAGATAGACTCATTACATGCAAAGCAAGATAGTTCAAGTAGTGATTTATCCTAATTGTGATGATTATGGCTTACAGCTCATGAAAACCCCAAATCCACAATCTCAGAAAATTAGAATATTGTGAAAAGGTGCAATATTCTAGGCTCAAAGTGTCCCGCTCTAATCAGCTAATTAAGCCATAACACATGCAAAGGGTTCCTGAGCCTTTAAATGGTCTCTCAGTCTGGTTCAGTAGGAATCACAATCATGGGAAAGACTGCTGACCTGACATTTGTGCAGAAAGCCATCATTGACACCCTCCATAAGGAGGGAAAGCCTCAAAAGGTAATTGCAAAAGAAGTTGGATGTTCCCAAAATGCTGTATCACAGCACATTAATAGAAAGTTATGTGGAAGGGAAAAGTGTGGAAGAAAAAGGTGCACAAGCAGCAGGGATGACCGCAGCCTGGAGAGGATTGTCATGAAAAGGCCATTCAAAAGTGTTGGGGACTTTCACAAGAGTCACCACACACAGACGGATCCTGGACATGGGCTTCAAATGTCGTATTCCTCTTGTCAAGCCACTCCTGAACAACAAACAACGTTAGAAGCGCCTTACCTGGGCTAAAGAAAAACGGACCTGGTCTGTTGCTCAGTGGTCCAAAGTCCTCTTTTCTGATGAGAGCAAATTTTGCATCTCATTTGGAAACCAAGGACCCAGAGTATGGAGGAAGAGTGGAGAGGCACACACTGCAAGATGCTTGAAGTCCAGTGTGAAGTTTCCACAGTCTGTGTTGATTTGGGGAGCCATGTCATTGCTGTTGTTGGTCCACTGTGCGTCATTAAGTCCAGGGTCAACGCAGCCGTCTACCAGGAGATTTTGGAGCACTTCATGCTTCCTTCCGCAGACAAGCTCTATGGGGATGCTGACTTCATTTTCCAGCAGGACTTGGCACCTGCCCACACTGTCAAAAGCACCAATGACGGTGGGATTACTGTGCTTGATTGGCTAGCAAACTCGCCTGACCTGAACCCCATAGAGAATCTATGCGGGATTGCCAAGAGAAAGATGAGAGAAATGAGACTGAACAATGCAGAAGAGCTGAAGACTGATATTGAAGCATCCTGGTCTTCCATAACACATCAGCAGTGCCAGAGGCTGATAGCTTCCATGCCAGGCCGCATTGAGGCAGTAATTGCTGCAAAAAGGGCCCAAACCAAGTACTGAGTACATACAGTATGCATGCTTATACTTTTCAGAGGTCCGATATTGTTCTACAGGTATGTACAATCCTTGTTTTATTGATTGCATGTAATATTCTAATTTTCTGAGATTCTGGATTTGGGGTTTTTATGAGCTGTAAGCTATAATCATCACAATTATGACAAATCACGGCTGGAACTATCTTCCTTTGCATGTAAAGAGTCTATCTCATATATTAGTTTCACCTTTTAAGTTGCATTAGTGAAATAAATTAACTTTTGTACGATATTCTAATTTTTCGAGTTTCACCTGTATATGGAGTGTGAAAGTTCACAATCCCCTTTGCGGCTTTACCGCGTCCAGAGGGATAGTGTAAAAGATGGTGTACCTTTTTTAAGATGTTCCCCTTGGCGGCAGCTGTCCACGTCCAGAGGGATATTGTGAGTATGAATCAAAGCAGGTACCTTTTGAGTATGAAAACTTTCTTTATCAGGCGGTTGGTTTACAAGGCTCTGGTGGCGGTTATTCGTCACCTGACTCGGAGATCGCGACCTGGTCCAACTGCTTTAGATAGCTCTGATGATAGATTGTGCTACTTCCTTTTCTTCCAATATCCTAGGCGCCTTTAGGAAATGCGAAACAATAGGTATCTCTCTAAATAATAACTAAATAGGGGGCGCTCTAATATTACCAATATGCAAAATGATTAAATTTGCCAAATAAAATAATATAAAATGAATATCGGATATATATACATCTATGACAAATCCTACATTAACCAGGATATATAACTATGACATCAAATGGGACAAATGAGCAGGAGTATATGACAAGAACATAAAGTCTCTTGATATAATCAGTCCCAGTATAGAGTTCAAACCCGAGTGGATGGGGGATAGATAAGTCGCAGGGTATAATCACAGGATATAATGAGAAGCTGCACTCTCCTCACATCAGCTTGGCAAGACGTCTGTACAGAAGAAAAAGAAAACAAAGAGAGGCGCTTGTGTGTACCAATAACAGCAATGCAAAGATTAAGTTCACCCACAACAGGGTACTCACATTTTAGTGGAGCACTCAGTGCTATTAGGCATGGACTGGGTACTCAACAGTGACCCAGCTTGCTGAAACATCCGGCGTGTCAACAGGAACACCTTGAGATCTCTCCTCCTGGAACTAGAGAGAAAGCTGCCAACCAGAGCAGCGCCACAACTCAGGGCAAATGGTGATAGTGATACCAGGGACTCACACACAGAGCAGAATCAATCCCAATGTAGATGAGAGGTGATGGAAGTAGTGGTAATGATCAGTAGCAGTTCCAATATCAAGTAAAAAATTGGATTTATTAAAACATTAAAAGTAGTTAAAAACAGGGACCATAAGGTAGGGCATGTATATACCCTCCTTATTTACATGCGACGCGTTTCTCAGTTACAGTGCTGTTTCATCAGGCATATAAAGCATACTGATCATAGCTCTCATATATATACACACCAAACTTACCAATCATGTCAATTATACAATATAACAAGCACCTGAGGATCTCCCTCAAAGGGGTGGGTCCTCAGTTAATTAACCCTTCATCATTTCTTCACTAGTCATGGTCTGGGTGCGAATCTTGTGCTCTACAAAAGATACATTGATGATCTGTTTTTGGGGAGGGAGTGAAACTGAACTTAATAGTATAATATTTGATATGAATTAAAATGAAATGGGAAAATCATTTACTCACAATTATAGTAGGGACCTCATTACATTCCTTGATTTAGATATTGAAGTTGTGGATAATCATTTAACAATGAAAACTCACTTCAAGGAGGTTGATGCTAATAATCTAATACACTATAACAGCTGCCACTTGAAAACGTGGAAAGATAATGTCCCCAAAGGACAATACCTTAGAATAAAGAGAAACTGTTCTAGAACAATAGATTATCAGGAACAAATTAAAATCTTAGAACAGATATTCATAGAAAGGGAATACGATCCAGTAGTAATTCAACAAGCTAAACAAGGAGTTGAAAAAAGGGAAAGGGATAGCCTTCTCACATATCGACCAAAAGAAAAAAAATCAACAGAAAGACCCCTCTATAATCAATGTGCCATTTATTACCAATTTCTATCATGACAATAGACTCATAACAAAATTAAAACAACCAAAAATAATATATAGAAAAGCAAAAAAATTAAAAAAAACTGCTAGCTCCCAGTGAACTAAAAAAATGTAAAAATAAAAGCTTTGAAGTCAGCATAAAAGGCAAATGGCTCTATGGCTTCTTTCCTTGTTTTGGTTGCAAGGCTTGCAAGTACAGTAGCAAACTAAAAACTCTAAAATCTGAAACAAACAATTTTATATTTAATATTAAGGATATGATTAGATGCCAAGACAAAGGTATAATCCTATGCAATTCAATGCTCATGTAAAAAAATCTACATAGGCGAAACAACCACATCATCACGCGAAAGAATCAGGGAACATTTATTTGTCCTGTATTAATAGGGGCAATCTAGACCCATATATCTATAGTCACTTCAGAGAAGTACACAAAAATAATTTGAAAGATTTCCGATACTGGGGTATTAAAAAAAATGAAACCTGACTGGAGAGCGCAGAAATAATTTACTTACTTGACACTCTCCAACCAGGAGGTCTTAATTCAGAAATTGATATTTCCCCTCTTCTATAAAATATATATGTTCTTTCTGCACAACTATTTTATTAATATATATGAATATACACTGACTCAAATTCACTATGAACTATCCCTCTAGTGCAATACTCCCCCCACATATAGTTCTTAATTTTACACTAACTTAGTTGAGAGACTTTACAAAAAGGTAAATTAAGATTTATGAATTGCATATAATGATCATTCTCTAATTCTGAAATAATACCTCCTTAACACACTAATTACTATGCATAACTCTTTCCATATATTATTAGACAAGTACTCATTTTTATTCTCCAAGAATTAATATTTATATAGATTTGCAACTATATAACGTTATTGTAAATGATACCAATAATTCTTAGCCATTATGAGAAAATTTTTATTCGAATGTTAAGTAACCCACGGCTTATTATCTTTGGAATTAAGCAATGTTTGGACATTATAATAAAAATTCCTCCTTAAATAAATTGCACCTCTTCAGAAAGAATACACAGGTGCAATTTTAGCCAATTGACAAGAAGGAAGCCCTTTATAAGTCTGCAAGTGAGTAGTAAATGCATGTCTTGATAAAGCCCATCGGGTGAAACGATAACCAACAGACCAACACTCTTGAGCGAAATACTCCATTTGTGCTATAAACAGCCATTTCCTAAAGGCACCTAGGATATTGGAAGAAAAGGAAGTAGCACAATCTATCATCAGAGCTATCTAAAGCAGTTGGACCAGGTCACGATCTCGGACCTCTGATATACAGAGGGGAGTCAGGTGACGAATAACCGCCACCCGAGCCTTGTAAACCAACCGCCTGATAAAGAGGAACACAAGTAAGAAGTACACAGAAGCCCTTACAAAAGTTTCCATACTCAAGGTACCTGCTTTGATTCATACTCACAATATCCCTCTGGACGCTGACAGCTGCCGCCGAGGGGAACATTTTAAAGGTACACCATCTTTTACACTATCCCTCTGAGCGCGGTAAATCCGCCGAGGACATTGTGAACTTTCACACTTCATATATAAAGGGAACTGTGGATATACAGTATATATTCCTTCTACTGGAGGTTAACAATAACCTATTAGAAAACATGAATATTAAGCTTGATTTTTAACAGCAAAAATTGACATTATCCTAATAAGGTTCTTTGGTGTTATATTTGAAAAGTGCTGTTGTTTGTGTTACCGGTGGAATTATTTTTTGCATCGCAACAATTTAAAAACAGTTACCATATTTTAAATTGCAACATTGTGGAGAAAAGTTGCTATATATTTCCACATTGATATTTTTGTTTATTGTTGTTTATTGTTGCCCCACTAGAGTTTACCAGCTAAAATATAACCTTTAATTAAAAATCTAAAAAAAGATAAAAGTATGAAACACGTCTATTAAAAAATGAAAACACATAACCAGATACTCAGGCATCCAAATTACATATAAAACAATAATTGATTATCCAAATAGGCAGACACACAAACTAGGAAATTATTCCCATTATCACATGAGACACAAAAAAATAGGTACCTCTCTAAGCATCAATTACCTTTCCCTCACAACGGGGATCTATTATGGGGTGGCTGTACTCAAATTTTGTGTATTGCTGTGTAAGTCGCTGTTATCTAGAACATATCAATAGCCTCAATAAACAACCAATACTCAGGCACTTTGAGGCTATTCATATAGGTAGGCTCTAGTGGTGCTTTTCATATATGAATAATTTACAAATTTATATTGCTCTGTTGAAGCTTTTTTTGGTGTTTAAAGATGCTGGCTTGCTTTTTTTTTATTCTTGATTAAACTAGTGATGCAACTATGAACATGAGAAACAAATTTCCCCTTTTCTTGTGACCTGGCATCTGTATCCGTATGATTATATTCTTTATTGTGTATATTAGACTGATGGTGCAACCAAGTTAGTGACTAGAGGATTAACAGAGTTTACTATTTCAGCCACATGAGTCTGTTTCAGATGAAGGCAAGAAGGGTTTTCCCTGGTGTTAAAAATAATAATTAAAATTAAATATGAGTAAGAAGGAAGAATTTAATATTGATAATGAATAGAATTCTAAAGTATGTAATTTCATTGGCACAATCAACATATGTTTCTATTTCTAGTTCAGCTGTGGCATACATGTGTGGGCATCTACACACTTTGGGGGGACTAGCACCTGCCTTGTATAGTCAGCACCAAGAAGGAACCCTAGAGCTTGAGCTTGGAGACTGGATGGCCAACAGGAGGTGAATAAAATGCAGCCCCTTCCCTAAACACATGTTGTTTGTTTTCACAAGATTCTAAATCTGTCTCTTGTTTACTTAAGGTATCGCATCTTTGCCTTTGATCATGACCTCTTCAGCTTTGTGGATCTGATATTTGAACAGTGGCCAGTGGTCCTCATTACTAATCCCAAATCTGCCCTTTATACAAACCCTGCTCAGGAGCCTTTGATAAGAATGTTGCATTCCACCCATATCCGGTAAGGACCTTAGTTCAGTGATATTTATCTTACGCACGAATGGTCATTAGCCTAATGAGATTTGTATAAATTGTATCTATAGCCTTAGATACATTTATTTTACTCTCCAACTGGGAGAAAAGAGAAGAATGATCAGGGATAGTTTAAATGACTGCTGTATGTTCAGTTTTGTTTGTTGTATGTTTGTAATTTATCAAGGTCCCAATATAATTCTTACAGAATAAATGTAGGGCTATATTGATGTCCCGGACATCAGCAATATAATAAAAGTGAAGTTAATTGAATGCAGTAGAGTTATATCATCATAATATTAACAAATACACAATATTAAGACAGTGCAGTAAGATTTACTTTGAATTTCATGGAAGCAGTACAATTCTTTTTCTGAAAAAAACTTTCCTGACATTCCCTTGTCCCCTGTATCCTGTTACAGCCATCAGCAATTAGACACTTATATACGTAAACACTGTGAACTCTTGCACATGCTCAGTACATATACACTGTGAACTCTTGCACATGTGTGCAGATAAAGACTCCATGTAAATTGGAAAATTATTTATTTTTTATTACATTCCATGCTCTCTGTGAATGATGGTTTTATTTTGACCCTTTTGTTGAGTATCTATATATGGTTCATACAATATGCCTTATGCATTTATGTATATATTTAGGTTGTGTTTAACAGATGATTATATATTTGACTGTTTTGTTTATGTGTATATATCTTTTAGTCTTTTGCAATATCCAGATTTTCTTTCTTTCTAAGACTTGAGTTCCTTACCAATATCATACGAGAGATGCAATTAAATACAATTCTGTATTAAAGGAAAGCTTCCCTTATGTATATATGTATTTTCTTCATAAATGGAAAGAGTCCACAGCTGCATTCATTACTTTTGGGAAATAAGAACCTGGCCACCAGGAGGAGGCAAAGACACCCCAGCCAAAGGCTTAAATACTCCTCCCACTTCCCTCATCCCCCAGTCATTCTTTGCCTTTCGTCCCAGGAGGTTGGCAAAGAAGTGTCAGAAGTTTGTTTTCGTCTCTTATGGAGGGTAGTACTCTTCGACATGGGACGGGAGTTTTAAGTAATTCTGTCAGTCTCTTAGTGAGGGCTTGGATGAGAGTTAGAGTCCGGAGATGCAGGAAGAGTCTTTCTGTGAAACCATCCCAACTCATTTTAAGAACTCCACAAGCAATCGACATTGTCGAACTTCGCTTCACATGAAAAATACAGGGTCTCAGTGGGACTCCTTTAGTATCTTGGAATCAAGGGTTAATATCTCCTGAGGGGGATTACAGAACAGGTTTTTTTTTTTTTTTAATCATGTTTGTTTTTCCGCGATCCTGACTGTGTGGCGAGGGAGAATTCTAGTCCGCTGGTGTCTGGTTCATAGGAGGTGGTGAGTGCCCCAGCCATTGTGGGTGTCGGGTGCTGTTTTAATTGTTTTATATATAGTCCATTTTGGTGTATCCTTTATCCAGTTATGGAGGATGCTGATGTTGAGATTGTTCACCTTTCTGATTCAGATTCTTTGTCCTGTGACGAATGCGAATTGGCCCAATTGACTTAGGTCGGTCAGTTATGTTCTTTAGTCCGTCCTAGAGCACCTTGTTCCTCGGGGATTCAAGGGACTGCTGAGCCATGCGCCTCGGGGTGCCCTGTCCTCCGGGAGGCGAGTTCCCTACTGCTCCCTACTACTACACATGTGGGTAACCCAGGTTATGTGTTTCCCACCTCTGAGGATGGATTGTTCCCCCCCCCCCCTCCATAGGTTATGGCACGTTTTCGCTTTTACATACTTTTGGCGCTTGCGCGTCTACAAAGTCCAGATGTTTATTTTCGATTGTGCTCGTGCCTGATTGCCCCAGGTCTCTCGGCAACTGGAGGGCATGTGCAGTTCCCTGCGGTTGTAACTGTTCCTTACAATCGTTACAGGCGGATTCGCCTTTGTGTTTTACTCAGACACATTTTTGAGCTGTTTGGGGACCCTATCCATCTCGGGTATGGGACTCATCAGTCTTCTCCGTCGAATGGCTCACCTTGTTAGACATGGGGGGATGAAGTTCTCTCCTTTAAGTCTTGTTATCGAGATCTTTCCCAGTTTTGTTGGAAGAACAGGATTTCCGTTCGGCTGGTCCTGCAGATCTTTCTGTTCTTCTTGGTCGTTAACCCTCGGGTGGCCTGTTTATTTTATTTTATCCGGTTAGGATGAATTTTATTTTATTTTGCATATTATGTTTCCTGCGGAAACTTAAAAATCTCTGGGATCGATACTCGCGGTTTGCTTCTATGGAAGTTGTTCGGGAACAGTTGGTCCCATGTTTGTCTGTTTTCTCCCTCCCTCTTTGAGGGCGGATTAATAGCCAGCTTGGCAGTTATGACCCTGGTTGCAGGCTGGTCCTGCTTGGGTTCAGATCTTCTGTCTCACAGCTTATTCAGACATGTGGCGCCTATTATACCTTGCTTATCAGGTTGGGGTGCTGAGTGCTCTTAACATTATTTATGTTATTTGTTTTAATAGTTTCAGCTAAGCATTCCCAAGAGGACTTGCGGTCCGTGCGGCTCTCGGAATTGTTTCGGTCCTAAATAGCCGTCGCTCTGGTGACTGGGTCAGTGAATTTTGCTGCGCCACTCTGTTTCCGATACCCTCGGAACCTAGAGTATTTCTTCCCACGTGAACGGAAAGATAGAGGGTTTAGCATCTCTTTCCGCCGGCGGGGCGGTGTTGCTTTAGGAAATTCTCCTTTGTGGACTTGTTCCTTTAGTGGTTCTCTTCTTCATTGAGACCTCTTAGATTGTCCATTTCTCCTTGGGATGGTTCGCCTTCGGAGGACTGAGATTCCCTTCGGGATATGGTTGTTCCTTTTCAAGACATTGGACAGTGGAGTCCTTCTGGTATCTGGTTAGGGGTCCTTTCCTGGTGTTGGGCATGCTCTACATCTCGTTCTTGGGATAGAAGAGGTCTTAGTGGTTTTCCACTTATATGGTTTAGGTATTGCCATCCAGGTGGCATCCAAACCCAGGTTTTACTTTCGAATCTGAGGTGATGTGGCGGTTTGATGTTGCTCTGTTTGGGTGACTTGTCCTCACTGTTCCCCTGTTGTCTGGAGCTCGTGGCTAGCTGGACACCTAGCTCAGCATACTAATGCTCTGTGGCTACTCTGTACTGTGGCAAACCGAGGGTTGCTAGTTCGACCCCGGCGTGGTCTACTCAGCTTTTCCTCCTTCGGGGGTTGATTAGATGAGCAGTGCTTTGTGTCCCTTTAGGGGGGTTAGCCGCACTTTTCAAGCACAATCACGTGACTGTTGCTTGGACTCCTGTTAGCTCCAGTGTCCTTTTATAGCCCTGGCTCTTTGGAGTGTTGGGCTCCTGCGAGTAGTGGTCTCTTTCCTTTGGGTTGGGACTTGCAAGAGCTTCTTGTTCTTGTTTTCCGGGTTGTTCTGGATTTTTCCCTGGGAGGTCTTTTTTTTTATATCAGACAAGGGATTTGTGTTCCTGGAAGATTGTTTAATCTAAACATTTGTGAGACCCAGGCTTCTTGTCCTGATCTTCCAGTGGTCAAGGGTTTTACTCAGCATTTTTCTCTGGATCCCGCTGTGGGATGCTACCGGACCTTATGATCCTACGACTGGCCTGGGGGTTCCAGTTTCCGGGGTACTTGGGCTTAGCCCTTGTTCTGGCTGTTCTGTTTTACAACTTGGCCAGATTTACAGAGAGCCGGGGCTCCTTGGTGCTTGACTTGTGCCGGACGATACAGTTCCCTTGGGACAGCCAACTATCATTACCTGATGGTGGGTTTTCCTGCCTAGCGAACAGAAGGTTTGCGGTTGCTTAGCTGTCACTTTGCGCCTGGTATGTGAGCTAGCATGATGGTGTTTTATGGGGTTCTTCCGTGTTCGTCAGTGATGTGGCCTTGTGTCCTCTCGGTTCTTTCTACGACTTCCTGTCTTATGGTCAGGCGTTAACGCTCTCTTCTTCAGGGGCCTCAGTGTCCTCCTTACGGAGGTGTGGTTCCCTTTTTGGGGGCCTCTCCTGTGTTCGGGAGATTGTAGCAGATGTTTTATCTTTTTCAGGTCTGCTCTTTGAGATGTTCCTTCCCATCTGGGGTCTATCGCCTGCTCGATTTGTCTTTCGGTTGAGGTGGCTGTGTCCATTCTTCCGCCCTTTTGGGGGCTGATCTTGGGGTTCCTTTCAGTTCCCTTGCTTTCAGATCTGCCGCGGCTTGGGCTGGTCCTGCTAGGTGTAGGATCTGAGATCTGTTGTTCATTCTCAGGTCTTGGGGGTGACAGTGGTCCTTGTTTTTAGAGGTTCTGTGCCTCTCCCCCTTTGTGATCTGTGAGTAGACTTGGCGGCCTAGATTGCCTGGAGAGTGACCTCTGTCTTTGAGGTTGGGCAATCTGCTATTTTGTTAGGCCGCTTCTTTCTTACGGATAGTGTTTCTCCGTGTTCCTATTGATGGCAGCATGTTACTGAACTCAGATGTTTATTTTCTGAGTTTGCTACTTGTACTTTGCTGTTTGCTCAGTCTCTAAGTTCTGACGTTTTGAGGACTTTGTGTTCAGCTGTATTTTTCGATGCTGTTGCACGATGTTTGGGAGATGTTTATTTTCCATTATGATGCCCGGTTGCTCCTTGTGGGTTGGGCGTTGTCTCTCCTTGTTCTCGGGATCCATTCGGGTCTCTGTGGACTTGACCTTCCTTGAGGGGGGGTTTTCCTTTATGAATTTTGCTGTACCTTTGGGTATCCCTTTGGATTACCCTTGTCCTCTCCCTTTTGGGGATTTTGGTACTTTACTAGAAGGGTTGTGTGTGTGGACCCACTGCTGGGTGACGGTGCTCCTGGAGGAGTGTTGGCTCAGTGAGTCTGCTTGCGGTCTCTGGTTAGGCTTTCGGACTATCTGCAGGTCAGTGTCCTTGAGGCCTTTTCCTTCTAAATTTTTTGCCCGGCTCAGATGAAGCAGGGTTTGGTTGAGTTGTGTTTTTTTTCAGGCCTGGTGCCCTCAGAATGGCCCGCCTCTTGTACCCTCCCGTTTTTGCATTCAGTGTCCTCTATAGCTTGGGTATTGTTTTCCCCAAAAGTAATGAATGCAGCTGTGGACCCATTTATGAAGAAAAACTTAAATTATGCTTACCTGATAATTTTCTTTCCACAGCTCCCCACCCATATTTTTTTCTGTGGGGCGTCTTTATTTTTTATTCTTCTGGCACCTTTTCACCCTGGTATTTCTTCTACTGTTTCTTGTTCCTCGGCAGAATGACTGGGGGATGAGGGAAGTGGGAGGAGTATTTAAGCCTTTGGCTGGGGTGTCTTTACCTCCTCCTGGTGGCCAGGTTCTTATTTCCCAAAAGTAATGAATGCAGCTGTGGACTCTTTCCATCTGAAAAAAAGAAAATTATCTGGTAAGCATCATTTTAAGTTTTTTTTAACAAGCCAAATATAACTTTAATTCTCTATTTTCAATGCTGAAGTTATGCAGTATATACATGGGTATATGTTTTGTATTTCAAGTATTATCTAGGGAAATTGCAAGCTTGCTGTGGGCATTGAGTTGGAATACCCAGTGCTGCAGAATTTGGCGGCGCCTTAAAATAAATATAGTAAAAAAATGTCTTTTGTAGAATACTTAAATGTTAAGAAATTGCATTTTTTTACCCCCAGCAATTTTAAAATATCATTCTGTACAGTGATTTGCTTGATCAATGCAGTTTTTTTTATCCATGCCCCTCATTAGATGGATATCATTAGATGCATAAATAGATAGATCATTGAAATGAATGAAAAATTCATATTTGATCAGCTGTACAAAAGTTTAGCTTAAACAATAACATATTTAATTTGTTATGCTTGCCCCTGCCTCCTAACCCGTAAGTCATTTTACAAATCTATTCCACTCCAACGAATCTTCAATTATGTGAGCATCTTGAAACTTAGCATGTGTTGATTCTGTGTGCACACAGATTTGCAGAGGAGCAATGACATCAAATGTCAGTCAAATCTAAACTTTCATGATTCAGAGATAACATGCACTTTTTAACAATTTTCCAAATGACTTCTTAGCTAATTTGCTTTGTTTTTTTGGTATCCATTGTTGAAAAGCATGCATAGATAATCTCAGAAGCAATGCACTACTGTGAGCTGCTTGTCACTGTCTCACCCAATGTATTCAGCTAGACCCCAGAAGAGCATTGCTCTCCTTCAACAAAGGATATCAATAGAATGAAGCAAACTTGATAATAGAAGTAAATCTGAAAATTATATGCTCTCTGAAACCCAAAAGTTTTCTTTCATGGTTATGTCCATTTAAGGTCTATTTCTCAACTCTGTATGTTCATTTTGTATCATTTTTGCTGTGAAGAAGGGGCATGTAATTTCGTCAGACACAAATCCATAATTTTCAGGATGAATAACATTTAGATTATAATGTATCTTAAACAGAAACTATTTTCAGATGGATTTTTCCTCAAAAAGCATTTTATTTAAAAACAATCCAATTTAAATTAAAACAAAAATCCAATTTAAATTAAAACAAAAATCTGATATTTTATTTTTTTAAATCATTTTGTCCATGCATTTCAGTTTTGATTAGAATTTTTGTATTCACTATTATTAGAAACATTTTTGCTGTTCATCTTTCAGCGATTTGGCTTTTTACTGTCCATGTGACATGGAGCCACTTGCACAGGCATTGAAAACTCAGAGATATGGAGGTGAGGTGTATGGCAAAAATGTTTTTAGTTATGAGCTAATGTTGCTAAACCTTTTTTGTGCTGAAATGTGACATTTAAGTGTTTGCATTTCACCCCATGAAGGATCCTGGCATTCTCTACAACACCTATCGGCAGCGTGAGGGTTAGTATAGATGGAGTTGAGCTGGGGGAAGCTTCTCAAGCATCTGGTCCTCTGTATGTGCTGGAATGGACGCCTGAAAACTACAAGACTGGGGTTCATGAAATTAAAGTTAAAGTCCAGGTGAGATTTTTAAGCCTTTAAAAGGACAGTAAAGTCCAAATTAAATTTTAAACTTTCATTATTCAAAAAGAGCATTCATTTTCAACAACTTTCCAATTTAATTGCATTCTGAAACTTGCATCGTTATCCTTTGTTGAAAATCATATCTAGGTAGCTTCAGGAGCATCAATTCACTACTGGAATCTAGCTGATGATTGGTGGTTGCACATATATGCCTCACCACATGTTCAGCTAGCTCTCAGTAGTACACTGCTGTTCCCTCCTGAGCCCACTCTTCAACAAAGGATACAAATAGAACAACTTGCCTAAGAGAATTAAATTAGAAAGCTGTTTAAACTGCATGCATTATCTGAATCATGAAAATTTTCATTTAATTTTGTCCTTTTTAATGAATTATAAGACTGGCAGTGGATAAGCTAGAAATAATATAAGCAGGCTCAGTCCTGATTCAGTTTCAGACTTTTTTTTTTTTTTACTCTAAATTAATGTATAAAAGACCAAAATATTTGAAGGTTAAAAAATGTGTATTACCATTGTCAAAAATATAACATTTAGCTGTTGTCTTTTAAGTAATATACTTCACCCTTTCGTATGTATCTGTGCCTAATATGCACAAATTTGAAAAACCTCTCTTATTTTAGTCTCCAATGAATTTGTGCAGTCAGCAGTGTTCTTAGCATATTCTGCATCAGTTTTTACAGCAATTTAAGTTAACATTATGACCTCATCTTTTAAGCATCTAAGAGCTAGATTGCAAGTGGTGTACAGAATATTTCTTTCTCTCTATTTGCGGTAAAAGTAAACATTTTATCTCAGCCATATAAGCATGCATATTACAAGTTGAAAGTAAAAAGTTAGACTGAGAGTAAAAGACTGATGCACGCTAACTTCAGGACAAATATTGCAACTGCGCTAACCTAACATAGAAGAAAATTTTCTTTTTATTATTTATATATATATATATATATATATATATATATATATATATATATATATATATATATATATATATATATATATATATATATATATATATATATATATATATATATATATATATATATAAAACATGGAAGGGAACTGCACTCCAAGACCGGACCAGGTACACATCCTATGACTCAGCAACATCCAGCCCTGGGGGCTAAATAGCACTCCAAAAAAGCTGTGATGTCACCAGAGCCACAGGCAGTTAACCCCAGTCCGGAATGGGTGCAAGAAACAAGGGGGATTACAAATAAAAAGTAATACAACACATAGAAACACCCAGCACTCACCAGCTAGCTCACAGCTAAGATAAAATCACAACTGGAAAGGTTAGTTCCCGCATCTGGCCAAATGGGAAAGCTCAGGCACCACGTCAAGGTCCTTTCCACTGCCTGAGTCCCTAACACAGCCACACCATCATGCAAGCTCACAAAGCCAAACAAACTGAGAACAAAGAAGGGGTGCACAGGTGGATGTAATCACCCAGAGAAAATACAAAACATGGAAGGGAACTGCACTCCAAGTTCCCTTCCATGTTTTGTATTTTCTCTCTCTCTCTATATATATATATATATATATATATATAAATATTTATTTGAAAATAAAAAGAACATTTTTTTTCCTATGTGAAGAACATAGGAATTTCAAGTATTTCCATTTAAACACATTAAAATTAAACAAAAATGATATTGCATGTTTCAATACCCTGAAAGTGTATGTGTGTATATGTGTGTGTATGTATATATATATATATATATATATATATATATATATATATATATATATATATATATATATATATCAAATATACAGTCGTATGCAAAAGTTTAGGCACCCCTGACAATTTTCATGATTTTCATTTATAAATAATTGGGTGTTTGGATCAGCAATTTCATTTTGATCTATCAAATAACTGAAGGACACAGTAATATTTCAGTAGTGAAATGAGGTTTATTGGATTAACAGAAAATGTGCAATATGCATCCAAACGAAATTAGACAGGTGCATAAATTTGGGCACCCCAACAGAAATATTGCATCAATATTTAGTAGAGCCTACATTAGCAGAAATAACAGCCTCTAGACGCTTCCTATAGCCTGTAATGAGTGTCTGGATTCTGGATGAATGTATTTTGGACCATTCCTCCTTGAAAAACATCTCCAGTTCAGTTAGGTTTGATGGTTGCCGAGCATGGACAGCCCACTTCAAATCACCACACAGATTTTCAATGATATTCAGGTCTGGGGACTGGGATGGCCAATCTAGAACATTGTACTTGTTCCTCTGCATAAATGCCAGAGTAAATTTTGAGCAATGTTTTGGGTCGTTGTCTTGTTGAAATATCCAGCCCCGGCGTAACTTCAACTTTGTGACTGATTCCTCAACATTATTATCAAGTATCTGCTAAATTTGAGTGGAATCCATGCGACCCTCAATTTTAACAAGATTCCCAGTACCAGCACTGGCCACACAGCCCCACAGTATGATGGAACATCCACCAAATTTTACTGTGGGTAGCAAGTGTTTGTCTTGGAAGGCTGTGTTCTTTTGCAGCCATGTATAATGCCCCTTGTTATGACCAAGTAACTCAATCACCTAGATTACGAGTTTTGCGTTAGAGGCTGTGCGGTGCTAACGAGCTCAGCTCTCACTTACAGACAGCGCTGGTATTACAGGTTTTTACAAACCAGACAAGAAGTGAGCGTTGAGCAAAATTTGAAGAAACTAAACTAACACCTCACTTTACCTCTTCCTATCACTAACACAGGCAAAGATAATGACTGGAGGTGGGAGTGAAGGGATGAGCTATATATACAGCTCTGCTGTGGTGCTCTTTGCCACTTCCTGCTGACCAGGAGGCGTAATCCCATAAGTAAGGATGAAATCCGTGGACTCATCGTATCTTGTAAAAGAAACGAGGCGTTCTGTTTGATAACATACTGCATTCATCTTGCCATCAATTCTGACCATGCAGCTTCACGTGGGGAGTCCAGGGGCTCAGAAAAGGACTCCAGAGAGGCTTATTTGCTACCAGATTAATCCCTAAGGAAGGTAAAGGCCACAGTGGAAGCTGTGGCAGGGGACTGTACTGTGTTAACCGGTTAATATCTGTTATTAGCTCCGGTTTGGGCATTGAGGGGTTAATTGGTCTGAAAATTTGTGTGCAATCTTTTCAAAGCATTAAGACACCGTGGTGAAAATTTCATTAAAATCGGATGTTTATTTGATGGTTTTTTGATGTTTCAGTAATAAAGTGTGCACTTTTATTATTTAAAGAGACAGTAACGTTTTTGTCAAAAATAATTTTTATTGCTTTGAAGTTCTGTTGATGCCTGTCAAAAATGTCTGAACCTTCAGATAGCCTATGTTCTGTATGCTCAAAGTCCAAGGTGGTTCCCCCATTAGATTTATGTGTGAAGTGTGCCATAGCGACCAAGCAGCTTAAGGACCATACAATCACACTTAAAAATATAGCCCAAGATGATTCTTTAGCTGAAGGTAGTGAAGATAGCTCGCTATCCTCTCCTTCTGTGTCAATACCAGCTATGCCCACGCAAACGTTGCCCACTACATCTAGTGCACCAATTGTGATTACCATGCAACAGTTAGCGACAGTAATGGATAATTCTCTCTCAGCATTTTTATCTAAACTGCCAGCTTTTCCTAGGAAGCGTGATTGCTCAGTTTTAAACACAGAAAATGAGCAAGCTGACGCAGAGGATAATTTATCTGTAGTACCCTCACATCAATCTGACTTGGCGGTGAGGGAGGGCCTGTCTGAGGGAGAAATTTCTGACACAGGAAAAGTTTCTCAGCAGGCAGAGCCTGATACCATAGCATTTAAATTTAAGCTAGAACACCTCCGCGCCCTACTTAAGGAGGTCCTAGCTACACTTGATGATTGTGAACCTTTGGTGGTCCCAGAAAAATTGTGTAAAATGGACAAATTCTTAGAAGTCCCAGTACACACTGATGCGTTTCCGATACCCAAAAGGGTGGCGGATATAGTGACTAGAGAGTGGGAGAGACCAGGTGTACCTTTTGTTCCCCCCCCTATATTTAAGAAAATGTTTCCCATTGTTGACCCCAGAAAGGACGCGTGGCAGACGGTCCCTAAGGTAGAGGGGGCAGTTTCAACACTAGCTAAACGCACGACTATACCAATAGAAGATAGTTGCGCTTTCAAAGATCCTATGGATAAAAAATTAGAAGGTTTGCTTAAGAAAATTTTTGTCCATCAAGGTTTTCTTCTTCAACTAATTTCTTGTATTATTCCTGTAACCACGGCAGCGTCTTTTTGGTTTGAGGAATTAGAAAACTCGCTCCAAAAGGAGACTTCTTATGATGAAGTCATGGACAGAATTCACGCTCTGAAATTGGCTAATGCCTTCATTACAGATGCCGCTTTTCAATTAGCTAAATTAGCGGCGAAAAATTCAAGTTTTGCAATCGTGGCGTGCAGAGCGCTTTGGCTAAAATCTTGGTCGGTGGATGTGTCGTCCAAAACAAAATTGCTTAATATTCCTTTCAAGGGTAAGACCCTATTCGGGCCAGAGTTGAAAGAAATTATTTCGGATATCACTGGGGGAAAGGGCCATGCCCTCCCACAAGATAGACCTTTCAAAGCTAAAAATAAGTCTAATTTTCGTTCATTTCGCAACTTCAGGAACGGACCTGCTTCTGCCTCTGCAGCCTCTAAGCAAGAGGGTAACGCATCCCAGCCCAAACCAGCATGGAAACCATTGCAAGGCTGGAACAAAGGTAAACAGGCCAAGAAGCCTGCTGCTGCTACCAAGACAGCATGAAAGGTTAGCCCCCGATCCGGGATCGGATCTAGTGGGGGGCAGACTTTCTCTCTTTGCTCAGGCTTGGGCAAGAGATGTTCCGGACCCCTGGGCACTAGAAATTGTCTCTCTCAGGGGTATCTTCTAGAATTCAAGGACGTTCCTCCAAAGGGAAGGTTCCACATGTCTCGCTTATCTTTAGACCAGATAAAGAGACAGGCATTCTTACATTGCGTAGAAGACCTTTTAAAAATGGGAGTAATACACCCAGTTCCAACAGCAGAACAGGGGCTGGGTTTTTGCTCAAACCTGTTTGTAGTTCCCAAAAAGGAAGGAACTTTCAGGCCAATTCTGGATTTAAAAATCCTAAACAAATTCCTCGGAGTTCCATCATTCAAAATGGAAACCATTCGGACAATTTTACCAATGATCCAGGAGGGTCAATATATGACTACCGTGGACTTAAAGGATGCGTACCTGCATATTCCTATCCACAAAGATCACCATCAGTTCCTAAGGTTCGCCTTTCTGGACAAACATTACTAGTTCGTGGCTCTTCCCTTCGGATTGGCCACTGCTCCCAGAATTTTCACAAAGGTGCTAGGGCCCCTTCTAGCGGTGCTAAGGCCAAGGGGCATTGCAGTAGCACCTTACCTAGACGACATTTTAATACAAGCGTCGTCCTTTCACAAGACAAAGGCTCATACAGACATAGTTCTAGCCTTTCTAAGGTCTCACGGGTGGAAGGTGAACATAGAAAAGAGTTCTCTCTCCCCCTGCACAAGGGTTCCCTTCCTGGGAACAATAATAGACTCGGTAGAAATGAAGATCTTTCTGATGGAGGTCAGGAAGTTAAAACTTTTGAACACCTGTCGAGTTCTTCAATCCATTCCACAACCCTCCATAGCTCAGTGCATGGAGGCAATAGGACTAATGGTTGCGGCAATGGACGTGGTTCCTTTTGCTCGAATTCATTTAAGACCATTGCAACTGTGCATGCTCAAACAGTGGAATGGGGATTATCCAGATTTGTCTCCCCAGATACAAATGGACCAGAAAACCAGAGACTCACTCCTCTGGTGGTTGTCTCAGGGAATGAGTTTCCGCAGACCGGAGTGGATCATTGTCACGACCGACGCCAGCCTCTTAGGCTGGGGTGCGGTCTGGGAGTCCCTGAAAGCTCAGGGTCTATGGTCTCGGGAAGAGTCTCTTCTCCCGATAAACATTTTGGAATTGAGAGCGATATTCAATGCGCTCCAGGCATGGCCTCAACTAGCAGAGGCCAAATTCATCAGATTTCAGTCGGACAACATGACGACTGTAGCGTACATCAATCATCAGGGGAGAACAAAGAGTTCCCTGGCGATGAGGGAGGTATCCAAGATCATCAAATGGGCGGAGGATCACTCCTGCCATCTATCAGCAATTCACATCCCAGGAGTGGACAACTGGGAAGCGGATTCTCTGAGTCGTCAGACTTTTCATCCGGGGGAGTGGGAACTTCACCCGGAGATTTTTGCCCAGTTAACTCAACTATGGGGCATTCCAGATCTGGATCTGATGGCGTCACGTCAGAACTCCAAAGTTCCACGTTACGGGTCCAGGTCCAGAGATCCCAAGGCGACATTAGTAGATGCCTTAGTGGCGCCTTGGTCGTTCAATCTAGCTTATGTCTTTCCACCGTTTCCTCTTCTCCCCCCTCCCCCGGCTAGTAGCCAGGATCAAACAGGAGAAGGCTTCGGTAATTCTGATAGCTCCTGCGTGGCCATGCAGGACTTGGTATGCAGACCTGGTAAATATGTCATCGGTTCCACCATGGAAGCTACCTTTGAGGCAGGACCTTCTAATTCAAGGTCCATTCGAACATCCAAACCTAGTTTCTCTGCAACTGACTGCTTGGAGATTGAACGCTTGATTCTAGCGAAGCGTGGGTTTTCGGAATCAGTTATAGATACTCTGATCCAGGCTAGAAAGCCTGTTACCAGGAAGATTTACCATAAGATATGGCGGAAATATCTTTGTTGGTGTGAATCCAAGGATTACTCATGGAGTAAGATTAGGATTCCAAGCATACTATCTTTTCTCCAAGAAGGATTGGAGAAAGGTCTATCAGCTAGTTATTTAAAAGGACAGATATCTGCCCTGTCTGTTTTGTTACACAAGCGTCTGGCAGCCGTGCCAGATGTTCAGGCGTTTGTACAGGCTTTAGTCAGAATCAAGCCTGTCTACAGACCTGTGGCTCCTCCATGGAGTCTAAATTTAGTTCTTTCAGTTCTTCAGGGGGTTCCGTTTGAACCTCTACATTCCATAGATATTAAGTTACTATCTTGGAAAGTTTTGTTTTTGGTTGCTATTTCTTCTGCTAGAAGAGTGTCTGAATTGTCTGCTTTGCAGTGTAATTCACCTTATCTGGTGTTCCATGCAGATAAGGTTGTTTTGCGTACCAAACCTGGTTTCCTTCCAAAAGTTGTTTCTAATAAGAATATTAACCAGGAAATTATTGTTCCTTCTCTGTGTCCTAATCCAGTTTCTAGGAAGGAACGACTGTTACACAATCTTGATGTGGTTCGTGCTTTAAAATTCTATTTAATTCTATTTACAAGCAACTAAAGATTTCAGACAAGCAACATCTTTGTTTGTTGTCTATTCTGGTAAGAGGAGAGGTCAGAAAGCGACTGCTACCTCTTTCCTTCTGGCTGAAAAGCATCATCAGATTGGCTTATGAGACTGCTGGACAGTAGCCTCCTGAACGAATTACAGCTCATTCCACCAGAGCTGTGGCTTCCACATGGGCTTTCAAGAATGAGGCTTCTGTTGAACAGATTTGTAAGGCAGCGACTTGGTCTTCACTGCATACATTCACCAAATTTTACAAATTCATTACTTTTGCTTCTTCGGAGGCTATTTTTGGTTGAAAGGTTTTACAAGCAGTGGTGCCTTCCGTTTAGGTTACCTGACTTGTTCCCTCCCTTCATCCGTGTCCTAAAGCTTTGGTATTGGTTCCCACAAGTAAGGATGAAGCCGTGGATCGGATAAACCAATGTAGGAGAAAACAGAATTTATGTTTACCTGATAAATTTCTTTCTCCTACGGTGTATCCGGTCCACGGCCCACCCTGGCATTTGGTCAGGTTTAAATTTATTTTTCCAAACTACAGTCACCACTGCACCCTATGGTTCTCCTTTTTCTCCTAACCGTCGGTCGAATGACTGGGGGGGCGGAGCCTAGGGGGAGCTATATGGACAGCTCTGCTGTGTGTTCTCTTTGCCACTTCCTGTAGGGGAAGAGAATATCCCACAAGTAAGGATGAAGCCGTGGACCGGATACACCGTAGGAGAAAGAAATTTATCAGGTAAACATAAATTCTGTTTTTTAAGGCTGGGGAACTATGTGGTAATAAAGGATCCTTTATTCTTTTATGTGTGGATGGATTGAGGGTCACATTGGCGAAGTCGGGTCTGTCCGTCGTATTTTCTCAACGGCGCTTTTTTTGACTGTATCTGCCCATGATGGGCGGGGCTTTCGTTTGCGCGTCTTGTTGCGCACTTGCTATTCTGTTTCTGCACGGAGGGTTCCTGCTCCTAGGTCTGCTTGGTCTAATACTTGAAATATAGCAAGCGGACCTAGGCTGTGATTGTTGTGCATCCTGTCTGGTGTGAGGTAGGCGCCACAGCAGAGCTGTGGCTTGGTGCAGGGGTTAATATAGTCCACCACTCTATTAAGGGTTAGATTCTCCTGAGATACAAATATTTTTGATATTACCAGTTGAGTATTTGATTGTTTTTCATCTTTTCGTTAAAAGCCTCTATCGTTCAAGCTGCAGAAATTTTTTATGTAGTTTTAAAATTTAAAGGCACAGTATCGTTTTTCAGAATTTAAAGACACAGTACTTGTTTTGTTATTTCATATATCTGACACGACCAATATTGCTCTTGTTTTTCATTTTATCATGGCTGATCTACTGGAACAGACTTGTTCTATGTGCTTAGCTGCCAATGTGGAACCCCCTCTTACATTTTGTCCCTCTTGTACTGAGAGGGCTTTGCAGTTTAAAGAACAAATTTTCTTTCATGCAAATAACTCTAAGGATGCTTCTCAGCTTGAGGAGACTCAGGCTATGCCACTTCTTTCTCCCCAAGCGTCACAGCCTTTAACACCTGCTCAGGCACCATCAACTGCGTTCATTTACTCTGCAGGATATGGCGGCAGTTATGTCATCTACTCTTACAGAGGTTTTGTCCAAGTTGCCAGTGTTACAAGGCAAGCGTAGTAGAAGGGCGGACCAGATGGTCCAGGCGACTTCTGACTCTTTGATAGTGATCTCTGACATACACTTCCAGAGCTCTGAAGTGGGAGGTAGAGAGATTCTATCTGAAGGGGAATTGTCTGATTCAGGAAGTGCATTACCCCAGACAGATTCGGACGTAATATCCTTTAGATTTAAGCTTGAACACCTCCGTCTGTTGTTGCGGGAGGTTTTGCTGACTCTGGACGACTGTGACTATATTGTGGTACCTCCAGAGAAATTGTGTAAGATGGACAAATATTTAGAGGTTCCCCTTCTTCTTCTGATATTTTTCCAGTTCCTAAGAGAATTTCGGAAATTATTACAAGGGAATGGGAAAGACTGGTATCCCGTTTTCTCCGTCCCCTACTTTTAAGAAAATTTACCCTATAGCTGACACCGTTCGGGATTCTTGGCAAACGGTCCCTAAGGTGGAGGAAGCTATCTCTACCCTGGCTAAGCGTACGACTATCCCTATTGAGGACAGTTGTGCTTTCAAGGACCCTATGGATAAAAAGTTAGAGGGTCTTCTGAAGAAGTTATTTGTTCATCAAGGGTTTCTTCTACAACCGACAGCCTGCATTGTGCCAGTCACAACTGAAGCTGCCTTTTGGTTTGACGCCTTAGAAGAGTCTCTGAAGACCGAGACTTCTTTAGAGGAAATAATGGACAGAATTAAGGCCCTTAAGCTGGCTAATTCTTTTGTTACAGATGCCGCCTTTCAGATTGCAAAATTGGGGGCTAAGAATGCAGGTTTTGCCATTTTAACGCGCACAGCCTTATGGTTGAAATCTTGGTCTGCAGATGTGTCATCTAAATTCAAGCTTTTGACCATTCCGTTCAAGGGAAAGACCCTATTCGGGCCTGACTTGAAAGAGATCATTTCTGACATTATGGGAGGTAAGGGTCATCAATTACCTCAGGATAAGTCTTCTAAGCAGAGGAACAGACAGAGTAATTTTCGTTCCTTTCGAAACTTCAAGGGAGTCCCCTCTGCCACTTCCGCTAAACAGGAAGGGAATTTTGCTCAAGCCAAGGCCGTCTGGAGACCCAATCAGGCTTGGAACAAGGGTAAACAACCCAAGAAGCCCGCTGCTGCTCCCAAGACTGCATGAAGGGGCGGCCCCCCGATCCGGGTCCGGATCTGGTAGGGGGCAGACTTTCTCTCTTTGTCCAGGCTTGGATGAGAGACGTTCAGGATCCCTGGACACTGGAAATCGTGTCTCAAGGGTATCCGCTGGAGTTAAAAAATTCCTTCCCAAGGGGAAGGTTCCTTTTTTCACGATTGTCTATAGACCAGATAAAGAGAGGCGTTCTTAAGTTGTGTAAACGACCTCTCTACTATGGGAGTAATTTGTCCCGTCCCGATACAACAACAGGGGCGGGGGTTTTACTCAAATCTTTTCGTGGTTCCCAAAAAAGAGGGAACTTGTTGACCCATTTTAGATCTCAAGAGTCTAAACAAGTTTCCAATCCTTCAAGATGGAGACTATTCGGACAATTCTTCCATTGATCCAGGAGGGTCAATATATGACTACCGTGGACTTAAAGGATGCATACCTTCACATCCCTATCCACATCGATCATTACCAGTTCCTAAGATTTGCCTTTCTGGACAAGCATTTTCAGTTTGTGGCTCTCCCCTTCGGGTTGGCCACGGCAACCAGGATCTTCACAAAGGTTCTAGGGTCTCTGCTGGCGGTTCTCAGACCGCGGGGTATTGCAGTGGCGCCTTATCTGGACGATATTCTGATCAAGGCATCGTCTTTTCAACTGACAAAGTTGCATACCAACATGGTTCTGGCCTTTCTAAGGACTCACGGGTGGAAGGTGAATCTAGGAAAGAGTTCACTAGTTCCACAGACAAGGGTTCTCTTCCTGGGAACTCTAATAGATTCTGTGTCCATGAAAATTTTCTTGACGGAGGTCAGAAAGTAAAAGATTCTGAATACATGCCGCGCTCTTCAGTCCAATCCTCGGCCTTCAGTGGCTCAGTGTATGGAGGCAATTGGATTAATGGTTGCGGCAATGGACATCATTCTGTTTGCTCGATTTCATCTCAGACCTCTACAACTGAGCATGCTCAGACAATGGAATGGAGATTATGCAGAATTGTCTCCTCGGATAGATCTGGATCAGGAGACAAGAGACTCAATTCTTTGGTGGTTGTCGCAGGATCATCTGTCCCAAGGGACGTGCTTCCGCAGACCTTCATGGGTAATAGTGACAACAGACGCCAGTCTTCTAGGTTGGGGTGCAGTCTGGAACTCCCTGAAGGCTCAGGGTGTGTGGACTCGGTCGGAGTCTCTCCTTCCAATCAATATTCTGGAATTAAGAGCGATATTCAATGCGCTTCAGGCTTGGCCTCAGTTGGCTTCGGCCAAATTCATTCGGTTCCAGTCGGACAACATCACGACTGTGGCTTACATCAATCATCAGGGGGGACAAGAAGTTCCTTAGCGATGACAGAAGTATCCAAGATAATTCAGTGGGCGGAAGCTCACTCTTGTTATTTGTCAGCAATATACATCCCAGGAATGGACAACTGGGAAGTGGACTTTTTGAGCAGACAGTCGTTTCATCTGGGGGAATGGGAGCTCCCCCGCTCTGATTCTCAGGTGGGGCAGGCCGGAATTGGATCTGATGGCGTCTCGTCAGAATGCCAAGCTCCCAAGATACGGATCCAGATCAAGGGATCCTCAGTCCGAATTGATAGTCCCCTTGGCAGTGCCTTGGTCGTTCAACCTAGCTTTATGTGTTTCCACCGTTTGCTCTCCTTCCCCGGATGATTGCTCGGATCAAACAGGAGAGGGCTTCAGTAATCCTAATCGCTCCTGCATGGCCATGCAGGATTTGGTATGTGGATCTAGTGGACATGTCCTCTCTGCCACCGTGGACGCTTCCATTGAGGCAGGACCTTCTCATTCAGGGGCCCTTCCTTCACCCGAATCTAATTTCTCTACAGCTAACTGCTTGGAGATTGAACGCTTGATTTTATCTAAGCGAGGGTTCTCTGATGCGGTCATTGATACCTTGATTCAGGCTCGTAAGTCTGTTAATAGAAAGATTTACCATAAGATATGGCGTAAATATCTTTATTGGTGCGACTCCAAGGGCTACTCGTGGAGTAGGGTTAGGATTCCCAGGATTTTATCTTTTCTCCAAGAAGGATTGTCAGCAAGTTCCTTAAAGGGACAGATTTCTGCTTTGTCTATTCTGTTGCACAAACGTCTGTCAGATGTTCCAGACGTTCAATCTTTTTGTCAGGCTCTAACTAGAATCAGACCTGTGTTTAGACCAATTGCTCCTCCTTGGAGTTTGAATTTATTTCTTAATGTTCTTCAAGGGGTTCCGTTTGAACCTATGCATTCCATAGATATTAAGTTGTTATCTTGGAAAGTTTTATTTTTGGTTGCTATTTCTTCTGCTCGCAGAGTTTCTGAGCTTTCAGCTTTACAATGTGATTCCCCTTATCTTATTTTTCATTCTGATAAGGTGGTCTTACGTACCAAACCTGGTTTTCTTCCTAAGGTGGTTTCTAATAAGAAAATTAATCAGGAAATTGTGGTTCCTTCCTTGTGTCCTAATCCTTTTTCAAAGAAGGAGCGTCTGTTACGTAACTTAGACGTGGTTCGTGTCCTGAAGTTTTACTTGCAGGCGACTAAGGATTTTCGGCAATCATCTTCATTGTTTGTTGTTTTTTCTGGGAAACGTAGGGGCCAGAAAGCTACGGCTACCTCTCTTTCCTTTTGGCTGAAGAGTATCATCTGTCTTCCTTATGAGACTGCTGGACAGCAGCCTCCTGAAAGAATTACAGCTCATTCCACTAGGGCTGTGGCTTCCTCATGGGCATTTAAGAATGATGCTTCTGTTTAACAGATTTGCAAGGCTGCAACTTGGTTGTCTCTTCACACTTTTTCCAAATTTTCCAAATTTTATACTTTTGCTTCTTCTGAGGTTGTTTTTGGGAGAAAGGTTCTTCAAGCAGTGGTGCCTTCCCTTTAGGTTCCTGTCTTGTCCCTCCCTTTCATCCGTGTCCTACAGCTTTGATATTGTATCCCATAAGTAAGGATGAAATCCGTGGACTCGTCATATCGTAAAAGAAATAAATCTTGTTAAAGAAAAGGAAATTTATGCTTACCTGATAAATGTATTTATTTTACGATACGATGAGTCCACGGCCCACCCTGTTTTTCTAAGACAGGTTTTTATTTTTTTTAAATTTCAGTCACCTCTGCACCTTGGCTTTTCCTTTCTCTTCCTAACTTTGGTCGAATGACTGGAGGTGGGAGGGAAGGGAGGAGCTATA